>NC_133334.1:273559425-273590045 GCF_042186555.1 Aquarana catesbeiana
ACCCACAATGCACTGCTTTTTCAGTGTGGTTACTCAGAAGTTTGGGAAGCTTTGAGCACAAAAAATATAAAAATAGAAAATATATACACACACACACACACTCTAAAGCAGGGATATGCAATTAGCGGACCTCCAGCTGTTACAAAACTACAAGTCCCATCATGCCTCTGCCTCTGGGTGTCATGCTTGTGACTGTCAGAGCCTTGCTATGCCTCATGGGGCTTGTAGTTCTGCAACATCTGGAGGTCCGCTAATTGCATATCCCTGATCTAAAGCATTATACTGTATTATTGCATCTTTTGTTTTTGAGGGCTCTGCACAATATTCCGGACATGTAACGTTTTTATGGAGATCACTTGTATCACTCGTACAGCAGGAACAAGGTGCAGAAATAATGACTCTGCATCCCATCCCTTCTACAGAAACCAAGGTGATCATGTGACCTCCTGCAATGACATCATGCTCAGGTATGGCAGGGAAATGCCAAGCGCTGTCCCATGTCGGAGGAAGGGGCGGGGGATGGCAGTGAAGGAGGAGCATAAGTGTGAGGGGGGGCGTTATGGGCAAAGTGTTGGGGTCCTGCGTCCCCCCCCCCACACACACCCAGGGGGGTCCCTCTAGCTACGCGTCACCACACACCTCCAGGGGGGTCCTTCCAGCTGGATGGCACCAACAGACAGGGGCCCCTCTGGTAGGGTTATCACCTCATACATTTAAAACTGAACACATTAATTACACAGGTTCTGCGGCTGAATAAAGTGGTAATTAACACACACACAGGGGGGGGTGCCCTCCGGCTGGCACACACACACACGGGGGGGGGGGGGGGCCCTTCGGCTGGCACACACACGGGGAGGGGGGCCCCTTCCGGGTGGCACACACACGGGGAGGGGGGACCCTTCGGGGTGGCACACACACACAGGGGGGGACCCTTCGGGGTGGCACACACACACAGGGGGGGACCCTTCGGGGTGGCACACACACACAGGGGGGGACCCTTCGGGGTGGCACACACACACAGGGGGGGACCCTTCGGGGTGGCACACACACACAGGGGGGGACCCTTCGGGGTGGCACACACACACAGGGGGGGACCCTTCGGGGTGGCACACACACACAGGGGGGGACCCTTCGGGGTGGCACACACACACACACGGGGGGGGACCCTTGGGGTGGCACACACACACACACGGGGGGGGACCCTTCGGGGTGGCACACACACACAGGGGGGGACCCTTCGGGTGGCACACACACACACAGGGGGGGACCCTTCGGGTGGCACACACACACACAGGGGGGGACCCTTCGGGTGGCACACACACACACAGGGGGGGACCCTTCGGGGTGGCACACACACACACAGGGGGGGGACCCTTCGGGGTGGCACACACACACACAGGGGGGGACCCTTCGGGGTGGCACACACACACAGGGGGGGACCCTTCGGGTGGCACACACACAGGGGGGGACCCTTCGGGTGGCACACACACAGGGGGGGACCCTTCGGGTGGCACACACACAGGGGGGGACCCTTCGGGTGGCACACACACAGGGGGGGACCCTTCGGGTGGCACACACACAGGGGGGGACCCTTCGGGTGGCACACACACAGGGGGGGACCCTTCGGGTGGCACACACACAGGGGGGGACCCTTCGGGTGGCACACACACAGGGGGGGACCCTTCGGGTGGCACACACACAGGGGGGGACCCTTCGGGTGGCACACACACAGGGGGGGACCCTTCGGGTGGCACACACACAGGGGGGGACCCTTCGGGTGGCACACACACAGGGGGGGACCCTTCGGGTGGCACACACACAGGGGGGGACCCTTCGGGTGGCACACACACAGGGGGGGATCCTTCGGGTGGCACACACACACAGGGGGGGGACCCTTCGGGGTGGCACACACACACAGGGGGGGACCCTTCGGGGTGGCACACACACAGGGGGGGACCCTTCGGGTGGCACACACACAGGGGGGGGACCCTTCGGGTGGCACACACACAGGGGGGGACCCTTCGGGTGGCACACACACAGGGGGGGACCCTTCGGGTGGCACACACACAGGGGGGGACCCTTCGGGTGGCACACACACAGGGGGGGACCCTTCGGGTGGCACACACACAGGGGGGGACCCTTCGGGTGGCACACACACAGGGGGGGACCCTTCGGGTGGCACACACACAGGGGGGGACCCTTCGGGTGGCACACACACAGGGGGGGACCCTTCGGGTGGCACACACACACACGGGGGGACCCTTCGGGTGGCACACACACACGGGGGGACCCTTCGGGTGGCACACACCCCCTTTAAACGTGTCACGTGGTGGGATGCAGATCACGTGACACACTGCGGTTCTCTCTGGGGTCCGCTCCTCTATATAAGGTCGGACAGTGAACCTGCCACTTGATACACTGAGCTCTCCGCTCCTGTCAATCAACCTCACCGCCCGCTCCTATTGGCCGAGACGCTGAGCGGCGGGGCGTGTCGCGGCCTGTGATTGGCTGCCCTGTGACAGCGATGCCAGGCCGGGGAGAGGCGCTGGTCTGGGCTGGTTGTGGGGCCCGCCCGGAGCTCTGATCGGCACCAACCTTACCTCCGCTATCTCATGTCCTCTTCCCCAGTCACACCGCCGCCCTGTGCCGATCTATCCGCTCCTGCAGCGCGTCATGTCAGCGGCTTCTCTCCACCATCAACAGCGCCAGCCGCTTCCGCCCCTAGCAACGGATATCCTCCCCGCCCGTCACTATGGAGACCGCCCGCTCCCTTCTATTGGCCCGTCGGATTGTCAGTCTGGGTGTGAAAGGGGAGGGGACCGCAGAGGGGAAGTCAGCCCCCTAAGCGCGAGGGGAGACCAGCGCTCATTGGTGGAGGTGGCTGCCGCTCAATTCAAAAGGCGGGACTTTGAGAAGTCGGTGGAGTTAGGAAAAAAGGCTGGTGGTGGGAGGAGCTTAGTGGGTCTGGTGAGATGATTGCTAGCGAGGGAGGAGTCTTTTTGAGTGCCCTCCTATTGGGCGGAGAATGGGGGGAGGAGTTTAGGCTTTCCTATTGAATTGAGTGACAGTGTGGGAGGTGCCTGCATATCCTTGAGAGGGAGGAGTCCGAATACAGGCAGCGTGGTGGGCGTGGCTTAGACTTTCCTGTTGAATTGAGTGACAGTGTGGGAGGAGCCTGCTTATCCCTGATAGTGGGAGGAATCAGAATACTGTACAGACAACCTGGTGGGAGGGGTTTAGGATTTCCTAGTGAATTGAGTGACAACGTGGGAGGCTCCTCCTGGTTATCCCTGATAGTGGGAGGAGTAAGAATGTCTTGCCCACATGGTGGGAGGAGTTTAGGATTTCCTGCTGAATTGAGCGACAGTGTGGGAGGTGCCTGCTTATCCCTGATAGTGGGAGGAGTCGGAATACAAGCAACATGGTGGGAGGAGTTTAGGCTTTCCTGCTGAATTGAGCGACAGCATGAGCGGTGTCTGTTTATCCCTGAGTGGGAGGAGTCAGAATGTTTTTTGCAGCATGGTGGGAGGAGTTTAGGATGTCCTGCTGATTTGAGCGACAGTGTGGGAGGTGCCTGCTTATCCCTGATAATGGGAGGAGTCAGAATACAAGCAACATGGTGGGAGGGGTTTAGGATTTCCTATTGAATTGACCAACAGTGTGGGAGGCTCCTGGTTATCCCTGATAGTGGGTGGAGTCAGAATGCATTGACCACATGGTGGGAGGAGTTTAGGATGTCCTGTTAATTGATTGACAAGGTGGGAACTGTCCACTCATCCCTGAGTGGGAGGAGTCAGAATGTTTTTGCTGCATGGTGGGAGGAGTTTAGGATGTCCTGTTGAATTGAGTGACAGTGTGGGAGGTGCCTGCTCACCCTGAGAGGGAGGAGTCAGAATGTCTTGACCACATGGTGGGAGGTGTTTAGGATTTCCTGTTGAATTTAAGTGACAGTGTGGGAGGTGCCTGTACACTGCTCATGGGAGGAGTCATAAAGTCTGGCAGCATGGTGGGAGCGGTTACCTTTTCTAATTTGGGGGGGGGGGGGCTGTTTTTCAGTTTTTTTAGTTCCAGTGAAGGGAACTCTTAAGGCGTCACCATATCAAGACATTCTGGACAATTTCATGCCCCCAACTTTGTGGGAACAGTTTGGGGACGGCCCCTTCCTGTTCCAACATGACTGCGCACCAGTGTACAAAGCAAGGTCCATAAAGGGGTGGATGGGCGAGTTTGGGGTGGAGGAACTTGACTGGCCTGCACAGAGTCCTGACCTCAACCCAATTCAACACCTTTGGGATTAATTAGAGCGGAGACTGCGAGCCAGGCCTTCTCATCCAACATCAGTGCCTGACCTCACAAATGCACTTCTGGAAGAATGGTCAAACATTCCCATAGACACACTCCTAAACCTTGTGGACGGCCTTCCCAGAAGAGTCGAAGCTGTTATAGCTGCAAAGGGCGGACCAACTCAATATTGAACCCTACGGACTAAGACTGGGATGCCATTAAAGTTCATGTGTGTGTAAAGGCAGGCGTCCCAATACTTTTGGTAATATAGTGTATATGTGTCCCAGTCCTCTGATGATTGCAAATCTCACATCACTTCCACCCTATACCCACGGGGTCCCGAAACTTCTCCTCCAGCCCAGTGAGTACCTCCAGTGGCCCTGATTTGCTATCATCGGCAGACTGGAACACCTATGTAGATTATTTTGCATGTGGCCAGCTATGTACTGTGAGTTCTCACATTTTTTAAACTGCCCACTAGATGGCGCTTTAATCCCATTCTATACATACACACAGGAGTGGTGCGGGAAATCGCATGTGATTCGGACAGGAATCTCACCTCACCGGGACAAGGTCATCTACAGCCCAGGGTGAACATGCCACATTGCGCCCCTCCCCCCCCCAAGATGTATGAGCATTAGGTGTAAGCAAAAATCCCCCCCCCCCAAAAAAAAGAGCACTAATCTGCATGCTTACCCCCTAATCATACATTTCCTCTCCTCCCAGAAAAAATCCACCCCCCTGATGAAATCCCCCCTCCCAGAACAAATCTTTGTCTCCCACCCCCCCACCCCCCCTGCTTACATCCTCTCTGGCCCCATCACAAGCCCCCCCCCTAAAAAAATAATTTCCCCCTCCTAGTACAAATCCTCTGCCCCTCAAATTTCCCCAAGGAGCACAAATGCTCTTCTTGCCACTCCAAATCCCCCCTACCAGCACAAATTCCCCTCCCCAATCCCCCATCCTAGCACAAATCCTCCCCACACTCAAAAAAAGTCCCCTCGTAGCACAAATGCCCCCCAAACATCCCTACCATTCTGCCCCCCCCCACCAAAAAAAAACCCAAACATTTTTCCCCCCTAGTACAAATCCCCTCCGTCCCTCTATGGATAAGTCATCAGCTGTCAGTGGGCTTTCCCGCTGACAGGTGGATGTAAAAGCAAGAATTACTAGCAATAAAAAAAATCTGCAAAAAAAACTGCATGCCCCCCCCAATCCATACTAGGCACTTCTGGTCTGGTATGGATTTTAAGGGGACCCCCACGCCAAAACTTGAACTAAAAATGATGTGCCCCCCCCCCACCCAAATCCATACTAGACCCTTATCCGAGCATGCAGACCGTCTGGTCAGGATGGGGAGGGAAGAGCGAGTGCCCTCCCCCCTCCTGAACCATACTAGGCCACATGCACCCCCCCCCCCATGTCGATGGGGACAAGGGCCTCTTCCCCACAACCCCGGCTGGTGGTTGTAAGGATTCACAGGCAGGGGTCTTATCGGAAACTGAAAGCCCGCTTTAACAACGGGGCCCCCAGATCCGCCCCCCCCCCCCCCCCCCATGTAAATGAGTTGGTGTACATAGTAAAAAAAAAAAAAAAGGTGTAGTGTAAAAATGATAGAAGGCACTTTTTGACAAGTCCTTTTAAAAAACAAAACAAAAAAACAATGTCCTCTGAAGTAAACTCAACATCAATCGCAGCGCCCACCGCCGACCCGAAAAAAAAGCTTGGTTCCTGCCATCTGCCTGCTCTGCTCTCTGATAGTTCTTAAATAGCTAAGGGGCGGGGCCACCCAGTGACATCACGTTTTAAGAACTGTCAGGTGGCAGAGCAGGCAGATGGCAGGAGCCGCTGGCGCAAGCTGAGTTTTTTTTTTTTCTTGTTCTTTTTTTAGGGTTCAGTGGTGCAGCGGGCGTCGTGATTGACGATGGATCTACACCTGGGGACTTTTTTTTAATAAAGAACTTGTCAAAAACTCGTGTTGTGTCTTTATTCACTTTTTACACTTTTTTGGTACCCCATACTCATTCACATAGGATCTGGGGGCCCCTTGTTAAAGGGGGTTTCCAGATTCTGATAAGCCCCCCCACCCGCAGACCCCCACAACCACCGTCCAGGGTTGTGAGGAAGAGGCCCTTGTCCCCATCAACATGGGGGCAAGGTGCTTGGGGGGGGTCAGGAGAGCCCTTCATTTTGAGGGCATGTGGCCTGGTATGGTTCAAGAGAGGGGGCCGCTTGTTCATCCCCTCCCTTTCCCAACCTGCTGGGCTGCGTTTTCAGATAAGGGTCTGGTATGGATTTTGGGGGGGACCCCACGCCACTTTTTTTATTTTGGTGTGGGGTTCCCCTCGTAATCCATAGCAGACCCAAAGGGCCTGGTATGGAATGGGTGGTACCCAGCTCCGTTTTTTCTGGGGGGGTTTTTGGCCGCCAATTCTTTTTTTTTTACATTTAGCTGTCAGTGGGAAACCCCGCTGAAATATGATGACTTATCGGTTGTTAAGGACACACCAGCCGGCTTCCTGGCCCGCTCTTTAACCACCTCCTATCCGCGCTATAGCCGAAAGACGGCTGCTGCAGCGTGGGCTTAGTTTGCCCCTGCGCGCCCCCTGCAGGGCGCGTGCAGCGCGCTCTGTGATCGGCGAGTCTATGAGACTCGGCTGATCACAGATCGGAGTAAGGAGTCAATCCCAACACCTTACCACGTGATCAGCTGTCAGACAATGACAGCTGATCATGTGATGTAAACAGAGCCGGTAATCGGCTATTTTTGCCACCTACCAGCACCACCTACCAGTGCCCACAGTACCACCCATCAGTGCCCACAGTGCCACCTATAAAAGTCACCACCAAAGTGCCTCATCACCACTGCTGCCTATCAATACCACCTACCAGTTCCCATCAGTGCCAACTATCAGTGCCCATCAGTGACATCTATCAGTACCACCCATCAGTGCCACCCATCAGGGCCCATCAGTGTCACCTTATCTGTGCCTATCAGTGTTGCCTTATCTGTGCCTATCAGTGCAGCCCATCAGTGCCCATCAGCAAATATCAATGAAGGAGAAAAATTACCCGTTTGCAAAATTTTATAACAAACTATGAAACAAGCTTTTTTTTTTCAAAAATTTCTTTGCTTGTTTGTTTAGCAAAAAATAAAAACCCCAGCTGTGATTAAATACCACCAAAAGAAAGCTCTATTTGTGTGAAAAAAAATGATAAAAATTTCATTTGAGTACAGTGTAGCATGACCGCGCAATTGTCATTCACAGTGTGACAGCGCTGAAAGCTAAAAATTGGCCTGGGGCAGGAGGGGGGTTTAAGTGGTCGGTAAGCAAGAGGTTAACAACCAGCTATTCACAGTTTGTTAAAAAAAAAAAAAAAACACAAACTGCATGCAAAAACGCGGGTTAATAAACGCAACGCAAACCGCAAAACCCGCCTGAAAACCTGCATCAACCGCAACGATGTGAACCTAGGGTGAATGAGCATTAGCACACTCTGCTCTCTCCTCCATCTGGAAACTTCCAGTATTTTATTGAAACCCCCCCCCCCAAAAAAAAAGAGACTGGTTCACACAGGGCTGCCATTTCCTCATTTATTCTGTGTCCTGGGATTACGTGAAGCTAATATAAAGAAAGACTCCTTTTATCTCTCTGGGGCATTTCCAGTCTGTTCAAGGAAAGAAAATTTGCAAACAGTTCTGATTGAAGAAGAACTTAAATAGAAAATAATTTAATGGTCACTTTGATCCCCTGCTGGACATCTTAGATAATGAGGAACTGAAGCATAAAAAGAAAAATTCTCAAATGTTGTAATTATTCTTGTTCCAGACAGGAGATGAAAGCTTTTTTTTTATTAATAGTAATAAATGATTGCATTAAAATCCAACTCGGGAATTTACAAAAAAATTAAATAAAATGCTCAGCAGTGGTTCTCAGGCTTTTTGAGACCATGACCCGATAAATTCCTTCCATGCCCCAATAGTATAACATAAAGTTTATATTAACACAATAACAGTATAGAAATACAAAATACGTATTGAAAAGCTTGGATGGGGTTGGGGCAGCACTGCAGAAACGGCCCACTTAGTGGCATATAAAGATACCTGTACATTGTCTTTGCGTAAATGGGGATGATGGGTGTAGGTTTAGAGACTAAGGCCCTTTAAGACACATCCAGTCCACTGGCTGACAAATTCCCTTTTACTTCCAGGAAGTAAATTACTCAAATTGTATCCACATCTGAGTCACGTGTGAAGGAACTGCGTCAGTTGACCAAAATAACTTCATTTCTTCTCAGGAAGTATAGTGGCAAGAATTACATTTTTTTTACGTCATAAAGTCTTCCTTGAAATGCAGAAAAATATAAATAATATAAGCAGAATGTTCTGTTGCTTCCAGGAAGCTTTTGGCTCACGGCAAAAAAAAATGTAATTTTTTTTAAAGCCTGTTAAGATTACTTTCAGATTTCTAAAAATATTTTCATTGTCCGCTGACATGATTGCGTCTCTTCCACGAGACTGAGCTATGAGGAAGGTGCCAACAAAGTTCTCTGGTTCCCTGCGGTGTTTATTTTGACGTCAAATTTGGATTTAGCATTAATCATAGTCTTTTGACTAAAATGCCATTTTAGTTTTAGTCGTATTTTAGTCATCTGGTATTTTTTTAGTCGTATTTTATTTTATTCTATTTTATTTTTTTTCAATTTTTTATTTAGGAAAGGAAAAGAAGGCAGTTTCCAGATTATACAGATGAAAAGACACAAAACAAAGAAAAAGGACTTACCGTATATACTCGAGTATAAGTCGTTTGTCCATTGTCCAAAAGTGTTCATTTGCAGCCATAGGTCCCCCGAACTTCAAACTCGGTAGTTAAGGGTTCCTAGATGCCCCCTAGCTGCAGCCAAAATTTGGGGTCTCTGGACCCAAAGGGTCCCGAAATGACATTGCTGCAGATGGACACAGTTGACTGACTTTGGGGCCCCGTATCTCGGGGTCACTTAGTGCTAGGAACCCCAAATTTGGTGTGCAAACCCAGTAGCACCATAAAATATCCAAAGCTGGGGTTTCTAGCACCAAGTGGCCCCGAGATACGGGGCCCCTAAAATCGGTTCAGAAAATGTCAAGCACTTTTCTGCAGCAGAGAATGACATTTTCCGAACCGGTTTTGGGGCCCCCTATCTCAGGGCCACTTAGTGCTAGGAACTCCAGCTTTGGATATGTTGTGGTACTAGTTCCACTGGGTTTGCACACCAAATTTGGGGTTCCTAGCACCAAGTGGCCCCGAGATACAGGGCCCCAAAGTCGGTTCAGAAAATGAAATTTTTTGCTGCAGAAAAGTGCTTGACTCGAGAATAAGTCGAGGGGGGCACTTTCAGCACAAAAAAATGTGCTGAAAAACTCGACTTATACTCGAGTATATACGGTAGTAACTACAAAAAAATGCCCATCAACATCCAATTTCCAAAGCTATAATATAAGTCAGGGAAATGTAATGAATAATACAGTTATGCCCCCGTACACACGATCGGACCGTGGAATTTTGTTCAAAGGTTGTTGGCTCCAACTTGTCTTGCATACACACATTCACACAAATGTTGGCCAACAATTACAAACGTAAATATCAAGGGAATGGAGGTTAATCAAAATATCTGCTGAAAGGGCCAGCCAACATCCCAAACTTAAATCTACATGGGGTTTCCCCTTATAGGCGGGACTTTAAAGGCATGGACTCGTAGAATAAACAATATTAAAAATATGAATTTTATTAAGTACTGTACAAAAAGGACTATACAAAAACATATAAAATTGTTACATACATATAGAAAATTCTATACAAAACAGCTCTCAAATGCAAAGTGTTCCTAGAAGAGTCATAAAGAACTTCATAGTATAGGCATGAAAAAAATGCATAAATGTTTCCTACACGTTACGAAGACACATCTCCTTCTTCGGGGATATTCAGATATGCATTTAATTTAAATGTAGAAATCTAGAATAGAAAAGACAAATCTTCAAAAACAGGTCACATCTCAATAGTGTCCCTCCAACCACCCAATAGCAACAAATAAATAAAGGCATAGAACCGAAGCATATATATATATTTTGTTCCATACTCACATGCCCAAAAGCAGCAGCCGAGAACAATGGATCAATAGAGGATGGCCAAAACTGGCCAAGCAAAACAAGTGAATAAAAAGAAGAAAGTTGGAGAAAGAAGAACTTCCTGAAGGCTGGTTTTTAATATTGTTTATTCTACGAGTCCATGCCTTTAAATGTCCCGCCTATAAGGGGAAACCCCATGTACAATTACAAACGTAGTGACTTACAAGACGTACGGCGAGCCGCATAAAAAAGGAAGTTCTATAGTCATGTGATATCTCCATTACGAACGTTAGTTTTAAAAGACCGAGCGCTTCCAGCTCCTACTTGATTCCGAGCATGCGTGAACTTTTGTGCGATGGACAATTTGAGAACCTGCTAGCCAACATTTGTTGGTGGAAAGTCCGACAACAAATGTACGATGGAGCGTACACACGGTCGGATTTTCAGCCAACAAGCCCACACCCAACATTTCCCGTCGGAAAGTCCGATCGTGTGATATGCAAATAGTCAACGTTAATTCCATTCTATCCTAAAGAGGGAAAGGGGGAACATAACTAGTCAAACATTAACCTGATGGACCAAAAAGACACCCCAGTTAGAAGCCACAGCTGATGCATACCAGGAGCGTACCCACTGCACATCAGAAAACCACCAAACTTTTTATATGAACAGTGAAGGAAGCCAAGTAGGAGAGGAAAAAGAGAGCTGAAAGAAAGGAAGCATAGGGAGATCCCTCTATCAGGTCTGTGAGTAGATCTTGATTACTTAGCTGTAGTCCCCATGGTCCCCAACTATAGATAGAGACTTTGCCAGTTGGCCCTGAACTTGTTCAAGATTATTTGTGGTTCTCAGCTGCAAGGGTTTTAGGCTGCTCCGTTCTACTTAAAACTGTGCCAAAACCTCTTTGTTCGTGGTCTTCCGCTGTGACCATAGCAACTGTGCTGCCGTTCTAGAAAGGAGTGTCCCCAGCTTGCATTTGCAAGCGTTTTGGATTATCCCATCCCTCGTTGTTCTCCTTCAGTTCAAGTTTACAGTACTAAACCTCAAAAAAAGAAAAGACATCCCCTAGACCAGAGGTCTCCAAACGTTCTAAACAAAGGACCAGTTTAATGTCCTTAAGACTTGGAGGGGGCTGGACTCTGGACTCTAACCAGTGAGAGTAGAAAATGTCCTGGCATCAATGGGAGTAAACAATGCAAAGAGATTTATTGTCTCTTGAACAAGAACTGTGGGAGAGAGGGTTAGGGCCAGGACACCCTTAAGTAGATGCAATGACAATCGGCAGACTCCGAGACTTCTATAGGGTAGACAACTATACAGGGGAAGGCCTCCAGCCGCACACCACTTCTGTATCGGTAGGACCGCTGTCTCCTATGGCAACAAATCTTGTAATGCCCCGTACACACGATCGGACTTTCCGACAACAAAACCGTGGGATTTTGGTGGAAGGCTGTTGGCTCCAACTTGTTTTGCATACACACGGCCATACAAATGTTGGCCAACAATCACGAACGTAGTGACGTGCAAGACGTACGGCGAGCCGATAAAAAGGAAGTTCAGTCAGCATTGATTCCGAGCATGCGTGTTTGTACTTTGGACATTTGTGCAACGGACTTGTGTACACAGGATCGGAAAATCCAACAACAGACATTTGTGGGCTGAAATTTTGAGAGCATGCTAGCCAACATTTGTTGGCGGAAAGTCTGACAACAAATGTTCAATGGAGCGTACACACGGTCGGGCTTTCCACCAACAAGCTCACATCCAACATTTGCTGTCGGAAAATCCGACTGTGTGTATGGGGCATAACAGTCACAAATAGTTCTCCTCACACTCTACAGTCTCTCACTGGACTCTCAGACCCAATCGCCACTGGATCCCCTGAGCTCTTCCGCTTCCATAACTAGGTATCTTCCTCAAGCATCACCCCCGCTTCCCTGCAGGGTCCCTGGCTTGGCACTCACAGATACTCCTCAAGCGTCACCCATGCTGACCTGCTAGGTCCCTGGCTTGGAACTCACTGATGCTCCCCAAGCGTCACTTCTGCTGTCCCACTGGGTCCCTGGCTTGACACTTGCTGAAGTTTTCCCACTTCTTCACCATCCCCGGCTGGTGAGAACACTGCTCTGGTACTGGCTCCAGCTTACTCACAGTGGTCTCCGGTAACAAGGTGGGTGGTCCCTTAGTGGCGACAGCTTTCCCTCTACCTCCCACCACGACTGGTTCCCTGTCCGGCTGAACCGTTACTCTCGGTTGAACTCCAATCCTGCAGTCCCAACCCTGCGCTGCTTCTCCTGCCTCTGGATAGGCCCTCAGCAGCCTAGCAGCCAGATGTCCCCGGGATAGGCCTCAGGCTTCTGGCCTAGCAGCCCAGGGCAGCACAACACATGACCATCTAGACAGCCGTCCAGGTGGTACAGAACCCCGTTCACCTGACCCAAATAAATAGGCTCTCCCAGCAGACCAAGGGGCTAAAGAAACCCCCGCCAATTGGCTGAGACAAACCCCATCCATTCATAACCAGACCTTGCTAAGTGTAAGAGAACTATAAGTTCCCATTCGGTGCGCACTCGCGCGCATGCACGTGCACACAGACAGCTGCAGATGCCTGTGCATATCAATGCGCGTGCGCGGCGGACGGCGTGCACGCGCAGGAGCGTGCCCATAACGCCAGTTGGCGCCAGCCGGCCTATTTAAAGAAGTGCTCTGACCCTAGACCGGTGCTGACTGGTCTTCAGCTGTACCCTGATACCTGAACCCTGCTACTAACCTGCTTGTTACCTGTTGATAACCCTGGCTTGCCTTGACCCTGCTTCTGGATCCTGTTTCTGCTCTGACTACCGGTTTCTGATCCTGGCTTCCCATTGGACTCTGCTTATGCCTACGGCCTTGTACTGCACTGCTCGCCTGTTGCCAGACCCGGTTATCCATGTGACTTCGCTTCTACCTGCTGCCTTGTACCCTGCTGCCCGCCTGTTACCGAACCTGGCTACCCTTGAGACTCTGCTCCTGCCTCTGGCGTCCTTCCTCATTACTCTGCAAGTGCCTGCAATCACAGTCCTGCAACCTGCTGCGACTTCTTGCTGCAAGTATACCAGGGACTTTACATCACCTAACCTTCCAGTACCACAGTTCCGGCGCAGTGCCTTCCTAAGCCCAGCTGATCCTTGGCGCAGCACCGCTTATCCTGATCTGACGCTTTCCCTGCTCATCCAAGATTGCATCCTCCGCCACAAGTCTCTGGGTCCGCAGTTGCAGGCACTCGTGTTCCTCCTGGCCCTCGGTTCCCACTGTTCCACTTACAGCAGGACCTGGACTGGACTGGTACAAGAGAGGCCGACCTCATCGTTTCAGTCTCCAACCAGGTACGTGACACTAAGCCCTTGTCTATCTAATGTCACCAACATAACGCCACCTAGCGACAGAAGAGAGAAGGTGCAGCAAGTCTAGAACTAGAGAGGAATCAGTGGAATCTACTCACAATTAACCAGGACAACTACCACCTGGCGAACTAAATTTACTAACAACCCTGCCTAAACACCAGGGGGTATATATATACTGTATATGCATACAATATATTTTTTTTCCCTTTTGGACAGAAAGAAACATTTATCCTGATGATGAGGCTGATGTATGTGATACAGAAATTTTGGTGTTTTTATTGTTATGTACCTTTGACACTATTCTGTTATCAGTGAAAAATTGTATCTTTTTCGATTGTAGCTAAAGAAAAGCACACAATATACGTATGTTCCTGGATTTAGTCCTAAGGAAGTGAATTAACCATGAATCGCGTAGACACATCTGGACAAAGTGCTGTGTGAACATTTTTTTTATAGTTGATTTTTTTTTTTTAATATGATTTTGGGCTTTTAAATAATTGCAAAAAAAATTTTGACCCCTCTTTCTCTTCTTTTCAGCTCTTTTAACCATCCTTGGCCACCTCCCTCCTGTTTTTCCTCTCCCGTATTCCACCATATTCCTTATGCCACTGTACTTTTTGGTTGGTTTCTTTAAGTCATACCAATATATATATTTGTCTCTTTTGCCACCTTCATTCCAATGTTCAGTTGCTTTATTCGTGTATTTTGTCCATTTGGATTTGACATCTTATTTGCGACCTTCCTATACCATGAAGTGGCTTTGGGGTCAATTCACTAAGCTTTACCGCATGCAGTGGGGGTATCATGTTACTCATTTGCATAAATTATCGCATGTAAATAAATACCAATTAAACTTTTTTTTTTAAATAACGATTTTGCGGTAAAAAAAAAATTGTCTGTAAATATCGCAAAAAAATTGTGCGGCAATCTGTTAAGTCCAATTCACAACGTCAACGTGCGCCCTCCCAGAGTTATAGAGCCGCGCTGTAGCCATCATTCGGCTATGGCGCGGTTGTTAAGTGGTTAAATGTATCTGTATTGCTACACTTAGAGGCGCCTCTCTTCTCTTTTGTACTCAGTTGTGACATGCCGCTACTTGTATATCAAGACATCGCTCGTATATCAAGTCAAAGTGTATTTAAAAATTTTGCTCCTCTTGCAAAAGCGCCCTCAAATCAAGTTACTCTCAATCCAAGGTTTCACTGTCCTGTGAAAAATGTTAGATTAAAAAATTGTTTTTTTGCAAAAGACAAAATAACAAACATGTTATAACGTAAAATGTTCTAAGGAAATTACCCAAAACAACCCTTAATCACCGACACGTGCGATAAATTACAGCATGAGACCAGGCTGAGCATGAGACCGTCATGCAACAATGCACCCATATGACATTTTTAGCATTTCTTTCACACAAATAGAGCTTCACCACTGGGGGCTTTTTTTTTTTGCTAAACGAAAACGAAAAAAGATCATAGATAAAAAAAAAGTTTTTCTTAGTTTCTGTTAAAATTTTTTCGCAAGCAGGTCATTTCTATCCTTCACTGATGTGCGCCGATGAGGATGCACTAATCGCCACTGATGAGGCGCCACTGATGGCCACTGATAGCAGACATCCCAACCTGCACAAACTCATTTTAGGAAGGTCTGCGCCTCCCCCGCCCCCCCCTCACCACCACCAATTTTTGAAGTGATTTGAAGTGGCCATGGTGGTAGGAGTCAGTATGTGCAATGTTTCTGCTTGAAACAGGTAGGGGGGGCTGAGAGAGAGAGAGAGAAGTGGGACTGAGAGAAAGGCTGAGAGAGGGGGGCTGGGAGAGAGAAGGGGGGGGGGGGGGCGACTGACAGAGAGCGGGGCTCAGAGAGCGGGTGGTGGACAGAGAGGGGGGCTGAGAGAGAGGGTGTTTGATAAAGCAGATAATGGCCGACGGGCCCTTTACCAGACCCAGCGAAACAGCAGCAGTGATCCCTCTGGTTGGATGTTTGCTCACCCTGTGTTTCCCAGGGAGACTCTGGTTAGTACCCTGTTTCTCCGAAAATAAGACCTAGTGTGATTGTCGGTGATGGCTGCAATATAAGCCCTACCCCCCAAATAAGCCCTAGTTAAAGTCCTTGTAGGTCTTATTTTCAGGGTAGGGCTTATTTTCGGGGAAACAGGGTAGGGCTTATTTGGGGGGTAGGGCTAATATTGCAGCCATCACGACAATCGTGCTAGGTCTTATTTTCGGGGAAACAGGGTAGTGTAGGACGTCTGTACCCGGGCAGTGGCGCAGTGTATTTCTCTCTGGTTGCGCTGGTTAGCAGCGTGTCTCTCTCTGGTGGTGCTGGTTAGCAGCGTGGCTCTCTCTGGTGGCGCTGGTTAGCAGCGTGGCTCGATCTTTGGCTTCCCCCAGCACAGCCCTTACTTTCTGTCTTGGAGCTGCTACAGTGTAGCACTCATTCCCCCAGCTTGTTTCTGGGTTCCGGGTTCCCTCTCTCTCTCTCTCTTCCCCCAGCAGAGTACATGATGGGAGCTGTAGTCTGCTCCCTGTGGAGAACAATTGGGCCGCCAATCCTGTGGGACTACATGTCCCATGATGCTCCACTAGTCTGTTGTGATTGGCCCTCCGCTGTGGCCAATGGGGAGGGAAGAATAGCGGGCAGGAAGCTGGGTGGCAAACCTAAGGAGAGAGACGCTCTCTCTTTTCCCGCACTGCTGACAGAAGAAAGGGGGGCGAGTGGGGTCCTGAGACCCATCACCTGATTGGCCGAGAGGAGAAGCGATCCTATTGACCGTCGAGGAGGAGGAAGGAGGAGACATGGGGGGAAGCCACCGTGAAGCCAAGGAGGAGGAGACGTGCTGCCTATGACCTAGAGATGGGGTAAGTGTGGGGTTGGTGACCGACCAAGGGGGTGCCTGTGACCTGACCCGACCGGGCGGGGGGGGGTGATGACAGGTGGATTGTTTGCTGCCCCCCCCCAAAATATATTCCACAAACCACCACTGATGCACGGTAAGGAACAAATTGGCACAGAAGGGCAGACCGTAGAGGGCAAATTGATACCCTAATCGTTGGCAGTATGTCCAGGGGCCTTGTTAGGTCTACAAAAGATCTGGGGGTAGAGCCCATAGCAGCGTAGTAAAGAAAGTCATACACTTGGGTGGACATACACATGTATATGATATATGTGTGTGTGTGTGTATATATCCCCAGAGAGCCTCCCCCTTAAATCAGGGTCCCCAGAGAGCCCCCACTTACATCAGGGTCCCCAGAGAGCCTCCCCTTAAATCAGGGTCCCCAGAGAGCCTCCCATTAAATCAGGGTCCCCAGAGAGCCTCCCCTTAAATCAGGGTCCCCAGAGAGCCTCCCCCTTAAATCAGAGTCTCCAGAGAGCCTCCCCCTTAAATCAGGGTCCCCAGAGAGCCTCCCCCCTGCATCAGGGTCCCCAGAGAGCCCCCCACTTACATCAGGGTCCCCAGAGAGCCTCCCCTCCCCTTGGGGACCCCTGCAGAGACTCGGGGCTATGGGCCCCAGATTCGGGGGTATAGCCCCAAAAGCCACCCCCTAGCGACGCCACTGAGTATGTCTATCGTCGATGAATCCATCATCCCCAATTCTTCAATGTTTGAGGAGGAAAAAGGAAGAAGCACACCGGCCAACCTGTTTTCCAGTTTGATGCAATCTGCGTTGACAGCCGGGTTTGACCTTTTATCGCATTCAGTGAAACACAGTCAGAGACAAAAGAAGGAATCAGGTAGCTGAAAATAACTTTGCCTGTCACAATTTGATGAGTCAGGATAAATACAAACTGGGTAATTCCCGAGTACAAACTTGCTTGTCTTCTTTACAGTCAACAGGCCAAAGGGCACTACAGGAACTCCAGATATACACGGGACACACACAGCACCCAGAATGCGTGTAAAATTGTATTATTTTATTGCAGGAAAAATTCCGTAAAAGCAGGGTGCGTTTTTCAGGATGTAGACGCCACAGACCATTGAGGCCAAAACACAAGACATATCTTTAGCGCACCCCCTAAGAAGCCGCTGGTGAATTTGGTCCCATTTACCCCTTTTTAGGGCGCACACAGCCAGGCACACAACATTTTCTTCATTCTTCCGCTGGCTCAGAAAACACTCTAGGGCAGAGGCGTAACTAAAACCTTTAGCCCACCCCCCCCCCCCGGTGCAAAATACCATGAAGGGCCCCCCCCCCCCAGACATGTGCGGCTCGTTTCATTACGAGTAAAATTTGGTTGGATTGACATTTTTTGGAAATTCGGATGTATCCGAATTTCCGAATTGGAATAGAACCGAATTTAAACCGAATTTAAATCCGAAATAATGAAAAAAACGAAATTCCAATTCGAACAGTTTTTGAATACTTTTCGAATTCGAATAGTTTTCCAATTTCCAAAGAGAATAAAATAGAATAGAAAATAAAGGAATAGAATAGATTTTTTTTTCTATTCTATTCCTTTATTTTCTATTCTATTTTATTCTGTTTGGAAAACTATTCAAATTCGAAAGCTATTCGAAAGTGATTCGAAAACGAATTGAAACTAATTTAAAAAAAACTAATTTATGTAAAAAACGAATCGAAACGAAGCAAAACTAATTTTTTTTGTTCTGCACATGTCTAGTCCCCCCTGACCCACTGGTCCCCAGGCCCTTCCCTCCGAGCTCGGGCCCCCTTACGCCCATCGTGGGGACCTTTATTACGACCCCACAGTGGGACCCTTTCACATGTGCTGCAGCAGGGCACCCTTTCTGCCATCTTGGAGCCCCCCAAGGTGACGGAACGCCAGGGCCCCGGTCACAGTTGCGACCCTGGTAGTTCCGCCACTGGGTGAAAATACTCTGCAGTGTCATGGGACGGTTGTAATGCTCTGTAGTGTATCAGGGGGATGGGTGGAATGCCGGGCAGTGTGTCCTGGGGATGGGTGGAATGCTCTGCAGTAACCTGGGATGGGTGGAATGCCTTGCAGTGTATCATGGGATGGGTGGAATGCCCTGCAGTGTATCATGAGATGGGTGGAATACCCTGCAGTGTGTCATGGGATGGGTGGAATACCCTGCAGTGTATCATGAGATGGGTGGAATACCCTGCAGTGTGTCATGGGATGGGTGGAATACCCTGCAGTGTATCATGGGATGGGTGGAATGCCCTGCAGTAACCTGGGATGGGTGGAATGTTCTGCAGTGTATCATGGGATGGGTGGAATACCCTGCAGTGTGTCATGGGATGGGTGGAATGCCCTGCAGTGTGTCATGGGGTGGGTGGAATGCCCTGCAGTGTGTCATGGGATGGGTGGAATGCCCTGCAGTGTGTCATGGGATGGGTGGAATACCCTGCAGTGTGTCATGGGATGGGTGGAATGCTCTGAAGTGAATCAGGGGATGGGTGGAATGCTCTGCAGTAACCTGGGATAGGTGGAATGCCCTGCAGTGTATCATGAGATGGGTGGAATACCCTGCAGTGTGTCATGGGATGGGTGGAATGCCCTGCAGTGTGTCATGGGATGGGTGGAATACCCTGCAGTGTGTCATGGGGTGGGTGGAATGCCCTGCAGTGTGTCATGGGATGGGTGGAATGCCCTGCAGTGTGTCATGGGATGGGTGGAATGCCCTGCAGTGTGTCATGGGATGGGTGGAATGCTCTGCAGTAACCTGGGATGGGTGGAATGCTCTGCAGTGTATCATGGGATGGGTGGAATGCTCTGCAGTAACCTGGGATGGGTGGAATGCTCTGCAGTGTATCATGGTATGGGTGGAATGCTCTGCAGTGTATCATGGGATAGGTGGAATGCTCTGCAGTGTATCAGGGCATGGGTGGAATGCTCTGCAGTGTATCATGGGATGGGTGGAATGCTCTGCAGTAACCTGGGATGGGTGGAATGCTCTGCAGTGTATCAGGGCATGGGTGGAATGCTCTGCAGTGTATCATGGGATGGGTGGAATGCTCTGCAGTGTATCATGGGATGGGTGGAATGCCCTGCAATGTATCATGGGATGGGTGGAATGCTCTGCAGTGTATCATGGGATGGGTGGAATGCTCTGCACACATACAGTTATAAAAACACATATATATAATAATAACACATATATATATAGAGCCTTTCATTAAATCAGCAGTACAGTACCATCGATCACACAGCTGGGTACTGCACTGTAGGGGGAGGCAGAGAGCACAGCACTGGGGAAGACACCTCTCCCTCCTTTACTTTCACTTTGTTGAGTGTGTTCACCATCTGATGGAGCTACCAGCTGCACAGGGCCCCCTAGAGCAGGGGCGGGGTCACCATTGTAACCCCCATAGCTACACCACTGGTCTAGGGGGTTCTTTTAGGGTTTTCTATTGAAACAATGAACTTTGATAGAGGAGTAGGAAGCATGAGATACCCCAAATAAACTGCAACTGAACAACACCTGAGGACTCCTCAAAGTGGTTCTAAAGGCTGAAGGTTTTTCACTTTCACACATTCTATGCATGAAGGTAAAAAACCTTCCCTGTGCAGCCCCCCCCCCCCCCACCACCAATATTTACCTGAGTTCCCTCTCGATCCAGCGATGTGCACAAGAGCATTCTCAGGGGACTCTCCCTTCTCATTGGCTGAGACAGCAGCGGGAGCCATTGGCAATCACAGCCAGTGAGCCAACGAGGAGAGAGAGGGGGCGTGTTGTGAACGGACATGTAGAGCTGTGGCTCAGGAGCGTGCCTTCTTGGGTGCCCCCTATTGCAAGCTGCTTGCTCTGGGGGACACTCCACAGGAGGGAAGTGCCAGGAGCACCGGTCCCGAGAAGAGGAGAATCAGGGCAGGTGCGTATGATATGTTTTTGTTTTGTTTTTTTGCATCTAAAGCGGACCTCCAGTCATTTTTTAATCTTTCCATCTATTAAATCTTCTGCCCTTGTTTTTTTTTTTAACTTTGGATAGTAAAACATTATTTTTCTGCCAGTAAATCCCTTATACAGCCCACTTCCTGTTTCTTGTCTGGTCATTAGCCTAGGCTTATGACATCATGCACGGCTCTCTCTCTCACTCTCGTGACAGTTTGCCTGGAAGGGAGGGGGGATGAGTCATAAGAGGGCCAATGAGAGCTGCAGAGCTGGAGCTGTGCCTCTGTGTAAATCCAGGAAGTGAACAGGCAGCAGCTTTGGCTGCCCACAGTTAAAATGGCTGCAGCCAGACTCAGTGGAGAGAGATTTCTGCAGCATATTTGGCAAGTACAGAATCACAGTATATATAAAATAATATGCAAAGTGGTTGGAGGGAAGCTTCAGAATGGCAAAGATGTTTTTATTACAAATTATGTGAGCAGACTGCAGTTTCCTCTTTAACCGCTTGATGGCCTCCCTACGGCACTTTTACTGCTACAGGGCGGCAGCCGTGCGCAGGATCACGTATATATAAATAATTTGGCATTTCTGCCTGTAGGGGGCATGCGCGGGCCGCTTCTGCTGTGATAATTCATAGCAGGCGGTGATCTGCGGGTCCCGGAGACTCGGTATACTCCGGTACAGGCTGATCAATAGTAAAACACAGAACACTGAGCTGTGCCTATATGTAAACAAGGCTTATCTCAGTTCTGACAGAGGGGAGGGGACAATCCCGTGTCTCTGCAAAGCAGAGAGAGACTAGAATCGATCCCTTCCCCTATTGAAAGCAGCACACAGTGTACACAAAAACACTGGCTAGGCACACCTTTAACCCTTTGATCGCCCCTAGATGTTTAACCCCTTCCCAGCCAGTGTCATTAGTACAGTGACAGTGCATATTTTTAGCACTGATCACTGTATTAGTGTCACTGGTTCCGGCAAAGTGTCAGTTCGTGTTTTATAAGTCGCTGATGACCGCCATCACTAGTATACAAAATAAAAATAACAATATATATCCCATAATTAGTAGACGCTATAACTTTTGCGCAAACCAATCAATATACGCTTATTGGGATTTACCAACAACATGTAGCAGAGTACATATTGGCCTAAATGTATGAAGAATTTTTTTTTTTTGGATGTTTTATAGCAGAAAGTAAAAAATATTGTTTTTTTTTTTTTGTTTTTTTTTCAGAATTGTCAGTCTTTTTTTGCTTATAGCGCAAAAAACAAAACAAAACGCAGAGGTGATCAAATACCACAAAAAGAAAGCTCTATTTGTGGGGAAAAAAGGGACATACAGCGCAACCGGAAAGTATTCACAGCGCTTCACTTTTTCCACGTTTTGTTATGTTACAGCCTTATAGGCATGTGCAATTCGTTTTGTTCCGAATTCGTTTTTTAACGAGTTTCGACAAATTCGTTAATTCGGGAATATCCGAATTAACGAAAACCCGTTTAACGAATTTTTTCCGAATATTCGTAAATTCGATAAAATTGGACATTCGTAAATTCGGGCATTTGTAAATTTGTAAATTCGGAAATCTGAAATAATAGTTAACTAATAATAACTTAACTATTAGTAATTACTAGTAACTTTTAAATTATAGGTATTGTAATTTCCTTTCAAATTTGGCTGTTAGTGAACGTAACACATACGAATTTATCCGAAGTTATGAATGATCCGAAAAAACGGAATGGAACGTAATGAATTGATAATAATAAATAACAATAATAATAATAACAACGTTTTATTATTATTATTATTAAGAGCCCTTGCACACTGGGGCGGGGGGCGGCGTCGGCGGTAAAACGCCGCTATTATTTTACCGTCGGTATGCGGCCACTAGCGGGGCGGTTTTACCCCCCGCTAGCGGCCGAGAAAGGGTTAAATACCACCGCAAAGCGCCTCTGCAGAGGCGCTTTGCCGGCGGTATAGCCGCGCCGTCCCATTTCAATGGGCAGGAGCGGTAAAGGAGCGGTATACACTCCGCTCCTTCACCGCTCCGAAGATGCTGCTAGCAGGACTTTTTTTACCGTCCTGCCAGCGCATCGCTCCAGTGTGAGAGCCCTCGGGGCTTTCACACTGGAATGAAAGCAGCGGCACTTTTGGGGCGGTTTGCAGGCGCTATTATTAGCGCAATAGCGCCTGCAAACCGCCCCAGTGTGCAAGGGCTCTTATTATTAATTTGTTCCGTTCCATTTGTTTAGATGCAGCATTCGTTTTGGATAATTCGTAACTTCGGATAAATAATTCGTATTTGTTACGTTCACTGACAGTCAAATTTGAAAGGAAATTACAATACCTATAATTTAATAGTTAGTTACTATTTCAGATTTTTGAATTTTCGGGTTTTTGGATTTTCAAACTTCGAATTTACAAATTTCCGAATTTTCTAATTTACAAATGTACAAATGTAAAAATGTATGAATATACGAATGTACGAATGAACGCATTTACAAATGAACGAATTTACGAATGAACGAATTTACGAATCGCGATCATAACGAATGACCTGAAAAACGAAAAAAATAATAAACTAATGAAACGAAAATGAACTAATTTTTTGGCTGTGCACATGTCTACAGCCTTATTCCAAAATGGATTAAATTCATTATTTTCTTCAAAATTCTACAAACAACACCCCATAATAACAACGTGAAAGAAATTTGAAATCGTTGCAAATTTATTAAAAAGAAAAAAAGGGAAAAAAAATCCCATGTACATAAGTATTCACAGCCATTGGTCAATACTTTGGTGAAGCTCCTTTGGCACCAATTACAGCCTCCAGTCTTTTTGAGTTATGATGCTACAAGCTTGGTCCACCTATTTTTGGGCAGTATCCCCCATTCTTCTTTGTAGGACCTCTCAAGCTCCATCTGGTTGGATGGGGAGCGTCGGTGCACAGCCATTATCAGATCTCTCCAGAGATGTTCAATCGGGTTCAAGTCTGGACTCTGGCTGGGCCAATCAAGGACATTCACAGAGTTGTCCCGTAGCCACTTCTTTGTTATCTTGGCTGTGTGCTTAAGGTCATTGTCCTGTTGGAAGATGAACCTTCGCCCCAGTCTGAGGTCCAGAGCGCTCTGGAGCAGGTTTTCATCAAGGATGTCTCTGTACATTGCTGCATTCATCTTTCCCTCGATCCTGACTAGTCTCCCAGTTCCTGCCGCTGAAAAACATCCCCACAGCATGATGCTGCCACCACCATGCTTCAAAGTAGGGATGGTATTGACCAGGTGATGAGTGGTGCCTGGTTTCCTCCAGACATGACCCTTGCCATTCAGGCCAAAGATTTAAATCTTTGTTTTATCAGACCAGAGAATTTTGGTTCACATGGTCGGAAAGTCCTTCAGGTGCCTTTTTTGCAAAGTCCAGGTGGGCTGTCATGTGACTTTTCCTGAGGAGTGGCTTCTGTCTGGCCACTCTACCATACAGGCCTGATTGGTGGAGTACTGCAGAGATGGTTGTTCTTCTGGAAGGTTCTCCTCTCTCCACAGAGAAACGTTGGAGCTCTGTCAGAGTGACCATCGGGTTCTTGGTCACCTCCCTGACTAAGGCCCTTCTCCCCCGATCGCTCAGTTTGGCCGGGCTGCCCGCTCTATGAAGAGTCCTGGTGGTTCCAAACTTCTTCCATTCATGGATGATGGAGGCCACTGTGCTCATTGAGACCTTCAATGCTGCAGACATTTTTCTGTACTCTTCCCCAGATCTGTGCCTCCATACAATTCTGTCTCGGAGGTCTACAGACAATTCCTTGGACTTCATGGCTTGGTTTGTGCTCTGACATGCACTGTTATCTGTGGGACCTTCTATAGACAGGTGTGTGCCTTTCCACATCATGTCCAATCAACTGAATTTACCACAGGTGGACTCCAATCTCCCCCCGATCTGTTCTATTTACTATCTGTGTTACAGAACGCCTCCAGGTGGCCATATTGCATTCTACAGAAAATCAAAAGGAAAGGGAATTTTTGATAACATGCAATCACAATATGACTTGTGTCACAGTTGTATATGCTAGATTATTATTTTTTTATTTGCTATTTTTTTTCCTCTGAAAGTGGAGTTACCCTTTAAAAAAAATATATATTATTTTTTTTTTTTTTTTTACTGTTTTGAGCCATTTTTCCTTGGATAATAAAAAATAATCAGGAGATATCCATAACAGTTTAACAACAAGTTAAAGCCCAATTTGTCCTGAAAAGAAAAACACGGAATAATCCACCTGGATGTACAAAGTCGCTGTGATGTTATGTACTATGGATGAGCTCAGGCGTGTTCACAAGCCGCACGTGCTGAGCCCGCCGGGAGGTCGGCGCTGCGCTAATGACAGGCAGTGAGACATTGTCCCGATGTGCGGCTGCAGAGATCGGGGAATGTCTCACTGATTGTGATTAGCGCAGCGCCGTGCTGACTTCCTGGCGGGCTCGACACGTGCACACACCTGAGCTCATCCTTAGTATGTACAGATTTACTAACACATGTCAAAGTTGCAATATTATGCTTAGTACAGGAACCTTTCTTCTAAGTCGGAGCGACGATTAGAACGGTTCCATTGTACAGAACGGGAGGCGAATCGTCAGGCGGCTAGTCCGCCTGACAAGTCGCCCCCGTGTGAACCGAGCCTTAGGTGTGAAGGGGTTAGCAATATGGGGTCAAAAATAGGAGTTCGATAATAATAGCAAATCAATAATCACATGGGATCAATAAAGTCCACACTGTCAGCTGTCAGCCTCCATGGATAGTATGGGCAGAGGAAAGAGCGGGAGATGACGTTGCCACGCTCTCCTCCCTTCCTCTTCCGGGTTGGGCAGGAGATCAGAGCGAGGCTGTGCGCTCCAAGCCTCGTTCCGGGAGAGCGGCCAGAATCGTTTATCCGGAGTACTCGGAAAATGAAAGAAGTATAAGAGGTGCGGAGAGGATTACCGGAGAATAACAAACGGTGAGACCCCCTCCCCCCCCCATCTACAGGAGACTCAACACCCCGGGGGGGCAGTATAGAGGAAAATATAGGACACCCCCCAATATATACCCAACTACAGTCCTATACCGCCCGACTCCCCCCCCCCCCCTAATATACAGACTGTATACAGGACCCCCCAATATATACACCCCCCTAATATACACACTGTATACAGGACCCCCCAATATATACACCCCCCAATATACACACTGTATACAGGACCCCCCAATATATACACCCCCCAATATACACACACTATGTACACCCCCCAATATACACACTGTATACAGGACCCCCAATATATACACCCCCCTAATATACACACTGTATACAGGACCCCCAATATATACACCCCCCTAATATACACACTGTATACAGGACCCCCCAATATATACACCCCCCAATATACACACACTATGTACACCCCCCAATATATACACCCCCCTAATATACACACTGTATACAGGACCCCCCAATATATACACCCCCCAATATACACACACTATGTACACCCCCCAATATACACACTGTATACAGGACCCCCAATATATACACCCCCCTAATATCCACACTGTATACAAGACCCCCCAATATACACACTGTATACAGGACCCCCCAATATATACACCCCCCTAATATATACACACACTGTATTTACAGGACCCCCCCAATATACACACACTGTAATTATATACAGGACCCCCCCAATATATACACCCCCCCTAATATACACACACTGTATTTGTATATACAGGACCCCCCAATATATACCCCCCCCACTCATTGCACCTAATATACACACAGTGTACATCTATACAGCCCCCCCTCAATATATATATTATACACACTTCTCAGACCCAACACCCCCCCGAACTGGTTCTGTATTTTTATGTCTGTTTTTATAACTGAATTCAACTGTCTCCTATGTCACTTACAATAATGACCGAGGCTCACTGTATATACTGTACAATCCCCCCCCATCCATCCCCCACTGTCTAATCTGATACAAACTGAGCGGATTGTGTACTTGTCTCCTCCATATTACACCGTTTTGGTAGATTTAAAGGTAGTTGTATGATGATTGTACAATCAGATTGTATAGAATACGGACAACTTAAAGGGGTTGTAAAGACTTAAAGGTCAAAAAAACGTTAATGCATTCTATGTATTCTATGCATTAAGGTGAAAAAAACATTCCGTGCAGCAGTTGGTGTCACTTCACCCAAATTTCCGGCATTCCTGGAGGGTGGGGTCACCTCCTGTCATCTCACGTTCTGCATACACCAGGAGGCTCAGACACGCCTCCTCCTGGGGCTGACTCCGCCCCCTCCCTCACAGAACAAACCCGTCTCTGTACATTGATCTGTCCGATCTCCTCTCACCTCGCCCTGGGAACGCTGCAACCAAGTGAGTCCTTCTCCTTATTTACCTTACCGTCTATGTCCTGACACAACCTTCTTCTTTACTTGTCACATAGAGGGGGGGGGATTAGAACCCTGCGGGGGTTTTGGTGTCATCTGGGGCTCTGTCATGGCTTGTTTACAATCACTTGTACCTACACCGATCCCAGATCGCTACTACACCGATCCCAGATCGCTACTACACCGATCCCAGATCGCTACTACACCGATCCCAGATCGCTACTACACCGATCCCAGATCGCTACTACACCGATCCCAGATCGCTACTACACCGATCCCAGATCGCTACTACACCGATCCCAGATCGCTACTACACGGATCGCTACTACACGGATCGCTACTACACGGATCGCTACTACACGGATCGCTACTACACGGATCGCTACTACACGGATCGCTACTACACGGATCGCTACTACACGGATCGCTACTACACGGATCGCTACTACACGGATCGCTACTACACAGATCGCTACTACACAGATCGCTACTACACAGATTGCTACTACACCGATCGCTACTACACCGATCCCAGATTGCTACTACACCGATCACTGCGACACCAATCCCGGATCACTACTACACCGATCCCACATCGCTACGACACCGATCACTACACCGATCACACATCACTACACCGATCACTACACCAATCACTACACCGATCCCACATCACTACACCGATCACTACACTGATCCCACATCACTACACCGATCCCTACACCGATCCCTACACCGATCCCTACACCGATCCCTACACCGATCCCTACACCGATCCCTACACCGATCCCTACACCGATCCCTACACCGATCCCTACACCGATCCCTACACCGATCCCACATCACTACACCGATCACTACACCGATCACTACACCGATCCCACATCACTACACCGATCACTACACCGATTCCACATCACTACACCGATTCCACATCACTACACCGATCACTACACCGATCCCTACACCGATCCCTACACCGATCCCTACACCGATCCCTACACCGATCCCTACACCGATCACTACACCGATCCCACATCACTACACCGATCACTACACCGATCCCACATCACTACACCGATCCCAGATCAATACACCAATCACTACACCGATCCCAGATCAATACACCAATCACACATCACTACATGTATTGCCACCTCAAGCTTTATTCATACGGGCATTTAAAAACAAAAAAAAAAAAGCACATATAAGTGCTCTTTACCACTTAACCTCTTGAAGATTTACCCCCCTTCATGACCAGGCCATTTTTTGCGATACGGCACTGCGCTACTTTAACTGACAATTGCGCGGTCGTGGGACGTTGTACCCAAATAAAATTGATGTCCTTTTTTTTATTTTTTCCTCACAAATAGAGCTTTCTTTTGGTGGTATTTGATCACCTCTGTGTTTTTTTGTTTTTTTTTGCGCTATAAACAAAGCTACAATTTTGGGGGAAAAAAAAACAAACATTTATTTTTTACTTTCTGCTATGAAACACATCCAATAGAAAAAAAATGTAAAATCTCAAATTTCTTCATCAATTTAGGTCAATATGTATTCTAGAGGTGCGCCGAAACCGAAAATGCAGGGTGTACTTGGCCAAAAAATATTTATATTTTTATATATAATCGTATTCGACTTTTTAATTTAATATCATCAATTTTAAATAAATATGAATTTTTTTTATTTTTTTTTAGCTCAAGAAAAGTAGTAAAAAAAAAAAAATTCATCCCTTTTAAATTCTATGTATGTCTTCACACTGGTCCGTTGCGCTTTCATTGTGGTGGTAAAATCCTGCTTGCTGCATTTTTGGTCAGTAAAAAAAGCGCTCATTTCCGTTGAAACGCAGCAAGAACACATCATTAACGCACCCGTGTTAGATTTTGATGATGTTTTTGAGTCACTTGACCTATGAAAAACAAACTATAGGCACGGTAAAATCGCAGCAAATTTGCGGTAAAATCGCTGCAAAATCACGTGCATTTTTGCACCTTTTTTTCATTGGCAAAATGCTGATATGTTTCAGCGGCTGAAATTTCGGTGCATCTCTAATGTATTCTGCTACATGTTTTTGGTTAAAAAAAAAAAAAAAAATCCCAATAAGTGTATATTGATTGGTCTGCACAAAACTTGATAGCGTCTACAAACTGTTTTATTTTTATTTTTTTTACTAATAATAGCGGAAATCAGCGACTTATAGCAGGACTGTGACATTGCAGCGGATAAATCAGACACGAAGTGACACTTTGTGGGAACCAGTGACACTAAGGGCACTTTCACTCTGGGGCGTCGGCGTGAAAGCGCCGCTATTTTTAGCGGCGCTTTATTGCTGTTTTAGCAGCACTTTTTGGCCACTAGTGGTGCGCTTTTAACCCCCTGCTAGCGTCCCGATTAAGAGATTAATAACTCCTGCAAAGGGCTGCTGCCGAAGCACTGCCCATTGATTTCAATGGGCAGGGGACGCTTTAGGAGCACTGTATACACCGCTCCTAAAGCGCCCCAAAGATGCGGCTTGCAGGACTTTTTAACGTCCCGCAAGCGCACCGCTCCATTGTGAAAGCACTCAGGCCTTCACACCGGAGTGACAGGAGAGGCGCTTCCCAGGCGCTATTTTTGGCGCTAAAATTCCTGTGAAGCGCCTCAGTGTGAAAGTAGCCTAATATAGAGATCGGTGCTAAAAAAAAATACACTGTCACTGTACTAATGACACTGGCTGGGAAGGGGTTAACATCAGGGGCGGTTGAGGGGTTAAATGTGTTCCTAGTCACTGTTCTACTACAGTGTGGGGGAGGTGCTTTTACTAGGGGAAGACATGGATCCATGTTCCTGCTTTGCAGAACGCAGGATCCATACCTTCCCTCCTGTCAGAACGGCGATCTGCCTTGTTTACATAGCCAGACTGCCTCTCTGCTGGATCATCGGCGGGCATTGAGACTGCGGTACCCACTGCTGAGCGCCTCCTGTGTGTGATCATGTGATCACAGCAGGTGCGAGCCGGCGGCGTGCGTGTACGCCCCCTACCTGGAAGAGCCGGATTCTTTCTTTCTTTCTTTCTCTTCCTTCTTTCTTTCTCTTCCTTCTTTCTTTCTTTCTCTTCCTTCTTTCTTTCTCTTCCTTCTTTCTTTCTCTTCCTTCTTTCTTTCTTTCTCTTCCTTCTTTCTTTCTTTCTCTTCTTTCTTTCTTTCTCTTCCTTCTTTCTTTCTTTCTCTTCCTTCTTTCTTTCTTTCTCTTCCTTCTTTCTTTCTTTCTTTCTCTTCCTTCTTTCTTTCTTTCTTTCTCTTCCTTCTTTCTTTCTTTCTTTCTCTTCCTTCTTTCTTTCTTTCTTTCTCTTCCTTCTTTCTTTCTTTCTTTCTTTCTTTCTCTTCCTTCTTTCTTTCTCTTCCTTCTTTCTTTCTTTCTCTTCCTTCTTTCTTTCTTTCTCTTCCTTCTTTCTTTCTTTCTCTTCCTTCTTTCTTTCTTTCTCTTCCTTCTTTCTTTCTTTCTCTTCCTTCTTTCTTTCTTTCTCTTCCTTCTTTCTTTCTTTCTCTTCCTTCTTTCTTTCTTTCTCTTCCTTCTTTCTTTCTTTCTCTTCCTTCTTTCTTTCTTTCTCTTCCTTCTTTCTTTCTT
>NC_133334.1:273590545-273678045 GCF_042186555.1 Aquarana catesbeiana
GTGCTCAAGCTTCCCAAACTTCTGAGTAACCACACTGAAAAAGCAGTGCATTGTGGGTAAGCAGATGATTCTGCACACAAATGGTGACGCTGGCCGTAGTGCGTTGTCCTGGTGGTCGGTCTCTTTCTGCGCTCAGCACCGTCCTTGTGACACATTGGGGGTGTCTGATCTTTGTAGGTTCCCAGGACCCTCACCACCTGCAGACACGACAAATGTTTTCAGTGGCGCCCCCCCCCTCCCCCGCACCACCCATTTCTGTGTTTTTAGCAGCAGATGTTCCGGTGATTTATTTATAGCCTTCAAAGAATCTCTTTGGTGGTGAAGGAATGTACTAGGATTGGATGTTGGGGTATGCTGGGTCTTGTGGTTCCTCACCAGCTGAGGTGGCTCTGTACTTGGTATGTTCTTGCTGCTCGTCATGCACCATTGTCTGGTTTGATCACATTGATTGCTAATAAAGTTGGACCATTTCCTTTTGCACCGTGTCTGTCACTGATAGGAGGAGGAGTCGGGCCCTGTTGACAGTTTGCAGGTCCAGCATGACACACTTACAAGGGCGACCCTTGGACTCCTCACACCATGAACTACCATTCAGACTTGTCTAGATCAATACACAGCGTCCGTTCAAGATGCATGTTTTTTTTTTTTTTTCTGTCTTATCAGCTCACAGGTGGTCCCTGCGACAGGAAGTAAGGGGAAATATCCCAATGGGGACACAGCTATGCAAACCCACAAACTGCTGACACGTTTCTACACCGTCCAGAACGTGTCGTCATTTTTCGGATTAAAGTGGCTGTTTGTTATTTTAATTAAAAAAAAAAAAAAAAACATGTTAGTAACATGCAAAATCCAGAATATTGCTGCACTCCTTGGTCTCTTTAGTGAAGCATTAAAATCACATCACAGGTATGACAGGAACATAAAGGGTAACGCGTTTCAAGGTGGGTTTGAGTAAGCGCTGACTTTAGCGCGAAACGCGTTACCTTTCTACGTTCCTGTCATATCTGTGATGTGATTTAAATGCTTCACTAAAGATACCAGATAACAGATACAACTGACACTCCCCCTATTCAAATCTGCTACTCCAGACGAAGTTGCTAAACTCCTTTCTATCGCCCACCTAACCACCTGTCCCCTGGACCCTATTCCCTCTGAAATGCTACGGTCACCCTCTGACCCCATCCTACACTCTCTAACCCACATCTTCAATCTCTCCCTCACCTCTGGCATCTTCCCCGATGCTCTAAAACATGCACTGGTCACCCCCATACTCAAAAAGCCGTCCTTGGACCCTACCAATCTTAACACCTACGCCCTATCTCCTTGCTCCTCTTTTCCTCTAAACTCCTTGAGCGCCTGGTTTACAACCAACTGAGTGACCACCTCATTAAAAACAACCTTCTTGATCCCCTTCAATCTGGATTTCGCCCTCAACACTCCACAGAAACTGCTCTTCTAAAACTCACAAATGACCTAATAACTTCAAAAACCAACGGACACTATTCTTTACTCCTACTTCTGGATCTTTCAGCTGCCTTTGACAGGGTTGACCACCCCCTCCCCCTCCTCCTCGAAAAACTTTACTCCCTCGGTCTCCGTGACTCTTCAGTGGCTCTCGTCCTACCTATCCCAACGCACCTTCAGTGTCACTTACAATTCTACTTCCTCCACTCCTCTTCCCTTCTCTGTCGGGGTCCCCCAAGGTTCTGTTCTTGGACCTCTTTTATTTTCAATCTACACCTCTTCCCTGGGTCAGCTGATAGCCTCTCACGGCTTTCAATATCATTTCTATGCTGATGACACACAAATCTATCTCTCCACCCCTCAACTCACTCCATCAGTCTCCTCACGCATCACTAACTTACTAACCGACATATCTGTATGGATGTCACACCACTTCCTCAAACTCAACTTGTCCAAAACCGAGCTTATAATATTTCCTCCCTCACGTGCCTCTTCCCCCGACTTCTCTGTCACGAGCAATGGCAAAACCATCCACCCGTCCCCACATGTCAGGGTACTAGGTGTTATCCTGGACTCTGAACTCTCCTTTCAGCCCCACATCCAATCACTTTCCAAAGCTTGCCGCCTCAACCTCCGCAACATCTCTAAACTACGTCCCTTTCTAACCAATGAAACCACAAAGCTCCTGATTCACTCCCTGGTTATCTCTCGCCTTGACTACTGCAACTCACTCCTCATTGGCTTAACTTTAAATAGACTCCTCCCCCCCTGCAGTCCATCATGAATGCTGCTGCCAGACTCATCCACCTTACAAACCGCTCGGTGTCTGCTACCCCTCTCTGCCAATCCCTCCATTGGCTACCACTCGCCCAACAAATTAAATTCAAAATACTAACAATAAGTTACAAAGCCATCCACAACTCTGCCCCAGCTACATCACTAGCCTAGTCTCCAAATACCAACCTAATCGCCATCTCCGTTCCTCCCAAGATCTCCTGCTCTCTAGCTCCCTCATCACCTCCTCCCATATCCGCCTCCAGGACTTCTCCCGAGCCTCGCCCATCCTCTGGAATTCCCTACCCCAATCTGTCAGACTGTCTCCAAATTTATCCACTTTTAGGCGATCCCTGAAAACTTTCCTCTTCAGAGAAGCCTATCCTGCCTCCATCTAACAACTGCACTATTTTCTCCATTAGCTCATCCCCCCCACAGCTATTACCCTTTTGTATAACTTGACCCTCCCTCCTAGATTGTAAGCTCTAACGAGCAGGGCCCTCTGATTCCTCCTGTATTGAATTGTATTGTACTTGTACTGTCTGCCCTCATGTTGTAAAGCGCTCCGTAAACGGTCGGCGCTATATAAATCCTGTATAATAATAATACCAAGGAGTGCAGCAATATTCCGGATTTTTGCATGTTGCTGAATCTCAGACGAGCTGTGCAGCACCCTGGGTTGGTCACTAAATAGAACTTGGCTGCTCTGTGTAATGGCTTTGCACAGAGCAGCCCCGATCCCCTGCTTCTGGGGTCCCCCGCTGGCACTCCAGGCTCCTCCTCTTCATCGGGTGCCCCCTACAGAAAGCCACTTTCCCTGGAGACACCTGTGCGGGCTCACTCCCGAGATCCGCCGCTGCGTCCATTGACACAGACAGCGGGACTCAGCCCCTCTCCTGTGTCACAGGATTTGATCGACAGCAGCAGGAGCCAATCACTCCTTCTGCTCTCAATCTGTCCAATGAGGAGCGGGACCGTGGCTGGAGCCGCTGCACTCATGCACATTGCTTGATGAGGCTCGGGTAAGAAAAAAGGGGGGGGGGGGGGGGCTGCAGCACAGCAATAGAATGCATTAAAGTGATACTAAAGTCTCTCTCCTTTTTTTTTTTTTTTTTTTCTTTAAAAATCACAAACCTGTTACACTTGCCTGGACTGTGTAATGGTTTTGCAAAGAGCAGCCCCGATCCTCCTGTTCTCAGGCCCCTCCCTCTTGCTGGGTGCCCCCACAGCAAGCGGCTTTCTATGGGGGGCATCCGAGCCAGGGCTCCCTGTGTTCATTCAGACACGGAGCTGCAGCCTGCCCCCCCCTCTCTCTCCTCATTGGCTCACTGACTTTGACAGCAGTGGGAGCCAATTGCACTTCACTGCTGTCTCAGCCAATGAGGAGGGAGAGTCCGGACAGCCAAGTATCTTGTGCAGCATCGCTGGATCGAGATGGGGTTCAGGTAAGTATTGAGGGGGGCTGCTGCCAGGGTGGACTTGCTTTAAATCAAGTCGATTTAAATCGCAATTTAAATCGCTAGTAAAAAGGCTTGATTTAAATCAACTCGATTTTTAAATCATAACTTTTAAAGAGCAACTGACATCTCTGACCCGCTGTTGGCACCCTCCTTTGACCCGCTGTTGGCACCCTCCTTTGACCCGCTGTTGGCACCCTCCTTTGACCCGCTGTTGGCACCCTCCTTTGACCCGCTGTTGGCACCCTCCTTTGACCCGCTGTTGGCACCCTCCTTTGACCCGCTGTTGGCACCCTCCTTTGACCCGCTGTTGGCACCCTCCTTTGACCCGCTGTTGGCACCCTCCTTTGACCCGCTGTTGGCACCCTCCTTTGACCCGCTGTTGGCACCCTCCTTTGACCCGCTGTTGGCACCCTCCTTTGACCCGCTGTTGGCACCCTCCTTTGACCCGCTGTTGGCACCCTCCTTTGACCCGCTGTTGGCACCCTCCTTTGACCCGCTGTTGGCACCCTCCTTTGACCCGCTGTTGGCACCCTCCTTTGACCCGCTGTTGGCACCCTCCTTTGACCCGCTGTTGGCACCCTCCTTTGACCGCTGTTGGCACCCTCCTTTGACCCGCTGTTGGCACCCTCCTTTGACCCGCTGTTGGCACCCTCCTTTGACCCGCTGTTGGCACCCTCCTTTGACCCGCTGTTGGCACCCTCCTTTGACCCGCTGTTGGCACCCTCCTTTGACCCGCTGTTGGCACCCTCCTTTGACCCGCTGTTGGCACCCTCCTTTGACCCGCTGTTGGCACCCTCCTTTGACCCGCTGTTGGCACCCTCCTTTGACCCGCTGTTGGCACCCTCCTTTGACCCGCTGTTGGCACCCTCCTTTGACCCGCTGTTGGCACCCTCCTTTGACCCGCTGTTGGCACCCTCCTTTGACCCGCTGTTGGCACCCTCCTTTGACCCGCTGTTGGCACCCTCCTTTGACCCGCTGTTGGCACCCTCCTTTGACCCGCTGTTGGCACCCTCCTTTGACCCGCTGTTGGCACCCTCCTTTGACCCGCTGTTGGCACCCTCCTTTGACCCGCTGTTGGCACCCTCCTTTGACCCGCTGTTGGCACCCTCCTTTGACCCGCTGTTGGCACCCTCCTTTGACCCGCTGTTGGCACCCTCCTTTGACCCGCTGTTGGCACCCTCCTTTGACCCGCTGTTGGCACCCTCCTTTGACCCGCTGTTGGCACCCTCCTTTGACCCGCTGTTGGCACCCTCCTTTGACCCGCTGTTGGCACCCTCCTTTGACCCGCTGTTGGCACCCTCCTTTGACCCGCTGTTGGCACCCTCCTTTGACCCGCTGTTGGCACCCTCCTTTGACCCGCTGTTGGCACCCTCCTTTGACCCGCTGTTGGCACCCTCCTTTGACCCGCTGTTGGCACCCTCCTTTGACCCGCTGTTGGCACCCTCCTTTGACCCGCTGTTGGCACCCTCCTTTGACCCGCTGTTGGCACCCTCCTTTGACCCGCTGTTGGCACCCTCCTTTGACCCGCTGTTGGCACCCTCCTTTGACCCGCTGTTGGCACCCTCCTTTGACCCGCTGTTGGCACCCTCCTTTGACCCGCTGTTGGCACCCTCCTTTGACCCGCTGTTGGCACCCTCCTTTGACCCGCTGTTGGCACCCTCCTTTGACCCGCTGTTGGCACCCTCCTTTGACCCGCTGTTGGCACCCTCCTTTGACCCGCTGTTGGCACCCTCCTTTGACCCGCTGTTGGCACCCTCCTTTGACCCGCTGTTGGCACCCTCCTTTGACCCGCTGTTGGCACCCTCCTTTGACCCGCTGTTGGCACCCTCCTTTGACCCGCTGTTGGCACCCTCCTTTGACCCGCTGTTGGCACCCTCCTTTGACCCGCTGTTGGCACCCTCCTTTGACCCGCTGTTGGCACCCTCCTTTGACCCGCTGTTGGCACCCTCCTTTGACCCGCTGTTGGCACCCTCCTTTGACCCGCTGTTGGCACCCTCCTTTGACCCGCTGTTGGCACCCTCCTTTGACCCGCTGTTGGCACCCTCCTTTGACCCGCTGTTGGCACCCTCCTTTGACCCGCTGTTGGCACCCTCCTTTGACCCGCTGTTGGCACCCTCCTTTGACCCGCTGTTGGCACCCTCCTTTGACCCGCTGTTGGCACCCTCCTTTGACCCGCTGTTGGCACCCTCCTTTGACCCGCTGTTGGCACCCTCCTTTGACCCGCTGTTGGCACCCTCCTTTGACCCGCTGTTGGCACCCTCCTTTGACCCGCTGTTGGCACCCTCCTTTGACCCGCTGTTGGCACCCTCCTTTGACCCGCTGTTGGCACCCTCCTTTGACCCGCTGTTGGCACCCTCCTTTGACCCGCTGTTGGCACCCTCCTTTGACCCGCTGTTGGCACCCTCCTTTGACCCGCTGTTGGCACCCTCCTTTGACCCGCTGTTGGCACCCTCCTTTGACCCGCTGTTGGCACCCTCCTTTGACCCGCTGTTGGCACCCTCCTTTGACCCGCTGTTGGCACCCTCCTTTGACCCGCTGTTGGCACCCTCCTTTGACCCGCTGTTGGCACCCTCCTTTGACCCGCTGTTGGCACCCTCCTTTGACCCGCTGTTGGCACCCTCCTTTGACCCGCTGTTGGCACCCTCCTTTGACCCGCTGTTGGCACCCTCCTTTGACCCGCTGTTGGCACCCTCCTTTGACCCGCTGTTGGCACCCTCCTTTGACCCGCTGTTGGCACCCTCCTTTGACCCGCTGTTGGCACCCTCCTTTGACCCGCTGTTGGCACCCTCCTTTGACCCGCTGTTGGCACCCTCCTTTGACCCGCTGTTGGCACCCTCCTTTGACCCGCTGTTGGCACCCTCCTTTGACCCGCTGTTGGCACCCTCCTTTGACCCGCTGTTGGCACCCTCCTTTGACCCGCTGTTGGCACCCTCCTTTGACCCGCTGTTGGCACCCTCCTTTGACCCGCTGTTGGCACCCTCCTTTGACCCGCTGTTGGCACCCTCCTTTGACCCGCTGTTGGCACCCTCCTTTGACCCGCTGTTGGCACCCTCCTTTGACCCGCTGTTGGCACCCTCCTTTGACCCGCTGTTGGCACCCTCCTTTGACCCGCTGTTGGCACCCTCCTTTGACCCGCTGTTGGCACCCTCCTTTGACCCGCTGTTGGCACCCTCCTTTGACCCGCTGTTGGCACCCTCCTTTGACCCGCTGTTGGCACCCTCCTTTGACCCGCTGTTGGCACCCTCCTTTGACCCGCTGTTGGCACCCTCCTTTGACCCGCTGTTGGCACCCTCCTTTGACCCGCTGTTGGCACCCTCCTTTGACCCGCTGTTGGCACCCTCCTTTGACCCGCTGTTGGCACCCTCCTTTGACCCGCTGTTGGCACCCTCCTTTGACCCGCTGTTGGCACCCTCCTTTGACCCGCTGTTGGCACCCTCCTTTGACCCGCTGTTGGCACCCTCCTTTGACCCGCTGTTGGCACCCTCCTTTGACCCGCTGTTGGCACCCTCCTTTGACCCGCTGTTGGCACCCTCCTTTGACCCGCTGTTGGCACCCTCCTTTGACCCGCTGTTGGCACCCTCCTTTGACCCGCTGTTGGCACCCTCCTTTGACCCGCTGTTGGCACCCTCCTTTGACCCGCTGTTGGCACCCTCCTTTGACCCGCTGTTGGCACCCTCCTTTGACCCGCTGTTGGCACCCTCCTTTGACCCGCTGTTGGCACCCTCCTTTGACCCGCTGTTGGCACCCTCCTTTGACCCGCTGTTGGCACCCTCCTTTGACCCGCTGTTGGCACCCTCCTTTGACCCGCTGTTGGCACCCTCCTTTGACCCGCTGTTGGCACCCTCCTTTGACCCGCTGTTGGCACCCTCCTTTGACCCGCTGTTGGCACCCTCCTTTGACCCGCTGTTGGCACCCTCCTTTGACCCGCTGTTGGCACCCTCCTTTGACCCGCTGTTGGCACCCTCCTTTGACCCGCTGTTGGCACCCTCCTTTGACCCGCTGTTGGCACCCTCCTTTGACCCGCTGTTGGCACCCTCCTTTGACCCGCTGTTGGCACCCTCCTTTGACCCGCTGTTGGCACCCTCCTTTGACCCGCTGTTGGCACCCTCCTTTGACCCGCTGTTGGCACCCTCCTTTGACCCGCTGTTGGCACCCTCCTTTGACCCGCTGTTGGCACCCTCCTTTGACCCGCTGTTGGCACCCTCCTTTGACCCGCTGTTGGCACCCTCCTTTGACCCGCTGTTGGCACCCTCCTTTGACCCGCTGTTGGCACCCTCCTTTGACCCGCTGTTGGCACCCTCCTTTGACCCGCTGTTGGCACCCTCCTTTGACCCGCTGTTGGCACCCTCCTTTGACCCGCTGTTGGCACCCTCCTTTGACCCGCTGTTGGCACCCTCCTTTGACCCGCTGTTGGCACCCTCCTTTGACCCGCTGTTGGCACCCTCCTTTGACCCGCTGTTGGCACCCTCCTTTGACCCGCTGTTGGCACCCTCCTTTGACCCGCTGTTGGCACCCTCCTTTGACCCGCTGTTGGCACCCTCCTTTGACCCGCTGTTGGCACCCTCCTTTGACCCGCTGTTGGCACCCTCCTTTGACCCGCTGTTGGCACCCTCCTTTGACCCGCTGTTGGCACCCTCCTTTGACCCGCTGTTGGCACCCTCCTTTGACCCGCTGTTGGCACCCTCCTTTGACCCGCTGTTGGCACCCTCCTTTGACCCGCTGTTGGCACCCTCCTTTGACCCGCTGTTGGCACCCTCCTTTGACCCGCTGTTGGCACCCTCCTTTGACCCGCTGTTGGCACCCTCCTTTGACCCGCTGTTGACTCACCGACAGTCCCATTCACTTTAATGGAGACGGCTGGTAATGTGGATGCCCGCTAACAGGCGCTGCCATGATGGATCTGAAATGACAGGTGCCCTTTAAATGTAAGGACTCATTCTTGCTGGTAATTAGAATCTTTCATATTTGCAAACAAAATAAAGGTTTTCTATTTAGAATAATAAGCTGTCAGGTTCGTAAAACAGCGATATCAGAACCGATTTTAGGTTAATAACACATAGTTGAACTGCTCAAATTATTTTATTTTATTTAAAACAATAACATGTCTGCTAAAAAAAAATATATAATGTTTGGGGGTTCTGAGTAATTTTCTAGCAAAAAATGATTGTTTTTACATGTAGGAGAGAAGTGCCAATATAGGCAGGGTATAAAGAAGTCGTATGCAAGACGCGATAAGGTCGCCCAGGGATGTCCGATTCAAACTTTGAGGCCGTGTGAACAAGGGCTTCATCTTTGTCATGGTGTCCAAACCCAAAACACATTGGGCTTGAGTTGGGCCTTCAAGACCTGTTTGAAGTACTTCCATGTTGTACATATTATACAGATTTGTTTTGACCTTCTAGGAGAGATATCTGTCAGTTCTGTCCGATGTGTCACCTTTGTGTAATGCTGATCTGTCATGCTAGGTGTGCCAGCAGATGTTATAATTGCATATTATGCTGTGATTAGCTGATGTTTGGATGCCTGTGATGGCTACTAAATGAGCGTCTAGTCTTCTCATCCAGGATTCCTCCAGAGGTTGGTCGGAGTTCCTTGATGTGGCTGATTGACCTCCCATCAGATAATGTGTGTAGTTCTGGGGCCAAAGCCACAAGAGCAGCATGACACCAACGATCTTTTTAGTTGTCTGTAAGAGGGACGTTCTTCCCACTGACCCCCAATGTAAGGATCATTCTTCCCACTGATCACCAATGTAAGGAACATTCTTCCCACTGATCACCAATGTAAGGAACATTCTTCCCACTGATCACCAATGTAAGGGACATTCTTCTCACTGATCACCAATGTAAGGGACATTCTTCTCACTGATCACCAATGTAAGGAACATTCTTCTCACTGATCACCAATGTAAGGAACATTCTTCTCACTGATCACCAATGTAAGGAACATTCTTCTCACTGATCACCAATGTAAGGAACATTCTTCTCACTGATCACCAATGTAAGGAACATTCTTCTCACTGATCACCAATGTAAGGAACATTCTTCTCACTGATCACCAATGTAAGGAACATTCTTCTCACTGATCACCAATGTAAGGAGCATCTTCTCACTGATCACCAATGTAAGGAGCATTCTTCTCACTGATCACCAATGTAAGGAGCATTCTTCTCACTGATCACCAATGTAAGGAGCATTCTTCTCACTGATCACCAATGTAAGGAGCATTCTTCTCACTGATCACCAATGTAAGGAGCATTCTTCTCACTGACCACCAATGTAAGGGCCATTCTTCCCACCGATCACCAATGTAAGGGCCATTCTTCCCACCGATCACCAATGTAAGGGCCATTCTTCCCACCGATCACCAATGTAAGGGCCATTCTTCCCACCGATCACCAATGTAAGGGCCATTCTTCCCACCGATCACCAATGTCAGGGCCATTCTTCCCACCGATCACCAATGTCAGGGCCATTCTTCCCACCGATCACCAATGTCAGGGCCATTCTTCCCACCGATCACCAATGTCAGGGCCATTCTTCCCACCGATCACCAATGTCAGGGCCATTCTTCCCACCGATCACCAATGTCAGGGCCATTCTTCCCACCGATCACCAATGTAAGGGCCATTCTTCCCACCGATCACCAATGTAAGGGCCATTCTTCCCACCGATCACCAATGTAAGGGCCATTCTTCCCACCGATCACCAATGTAAGGGCCATTCTTTCCACCGATCACCAATGTAAGGGCCATTCTTCCCACCGATCACCAATGTAAGGGCCATTCTTCCCACCGATCACCAATGTAAGGGCCATTCTTCCCACCGATCACCAATGTAAGGGCCATTCTTCCCACCGATCACCAATGTAAGGGCCATTCTTCCCACCGATCACCAATGTAAGGGCCATTCTTCCCACCGATCACCAATGTAAGGGCCATTCTTCCCACCGATCACCAATGTAAGGGCCATTCTTCCCACCGATCACCAATGTAAGGGCCATTCTTCCCACCGATCACCAATGTAAGGGCCATTCTTCCCACCGATCACCAATGTAAGGGCCATTCTTCCCACCGATCACCAATGTAAGGGCCATTCTTCCCACCGATCACCAATGTAAGGGCCATTCTTCCCACCGATCACCAATGTAAGGGCCATTCTTCCCACCGATCACCAATGTAAGGGCCATTCTTCCCACCGATCACCAATGTAAGGGCCATTCTTCCCACCGATCACCAATGTAAGGGCCATTCTTCCCACCGATCACCAATGTAAGGGCCATTCTTCCCACCGATCACCAATGTAAGGGCCATTCTTCCCACCGATCACCAATGTAAGGGCCATTCTTCCCACCGATCACCAATGTAAGGGCCATTCTTCCCACCGATCACCAATGTAAGGGCCATTCTTCCCACCGATCACCAATGTAAGGGCCATTCTTCCCACCGATCACCAATGTAAGGGCCATTCTTCCCACCGATCACCAATGTAAGGGCCATTCTTCCCACCGATCACCAATGTAAGGGCCATTCTTCCCACCGATCACCAATGTAAGGGCCATTCTTCCCACCGATCACCAATGTAAGGGCCATTCTTCCCACCGATCACCAATGTAAGGGCCATTCTTCCCACCGATCACCAATGTAAGGGCCATTCTTCCCACCGATCACCAATGTAAGGGCCATTCTTCCCACCGATCACCAATGTAAGGGCCATTCTTCCCACCGATCACCAATGTAAGGGCCATTCTTCCCACCGATCACCAATGTAAGGGCCATTCTTCCCACCGATCACCAATGTAAGGGCCATTCTTCCCACCGATCACCAATGTAAGGGCCATTCTTCCCACCGATCACCAATGTAAGGGCCATTCTTCCCACCGATCACCAATGTAAGGGCCATTCTTCCCACCGATCACCAATGTAAGGGCCATTCTTCCCACCGACCACCAATGTAAGGGCCATTCTTCTCACCGATCACCAATGTAAGGAACATTCTTCCCACTGACATGATGCCCTTACTGACCAGGCCCACTTTTTGTTTTATTGAGGGTTGGATGGGGCGGACCAGGGGCGTGGGCATAATAGCGGCATGTGAAGCATGCCACATCAAATGTCGGGTTTTGCCAATTTGTTTTAACGGTAGGAGGGGCTTAAAGGCGTATGGGCGTAAAGGCTTCACACCGGAGCCTACCTTGCTCTGGGTCAGTGCGGAGCCGGTTGTGCACTGCAGGTCACCGTGACAATCCAGGGGCGAATAATCCATAACCTTATCCCCCCCCCCCACAATGAAGTCTTCACCGACCGAGAGGGTAGAGACTAGGAAGACCACGTAATATGGACACGTGATGTCATCAAATCAGGGATGTCTGGTCACCCAATCCCAAAAGTCCTATTTGTATGTGTGGTGTTTTTTTTTTTTTTTTTTTTTTTTTCCCCCTGTATAGTAGTTATGCAAGCAGAGTTCTCCTTTACCATTTTGGGCTTAGTTCTCCATATTATGGGTAGACCTATAAACCCCCAAAAATGGCAGTTTTTCTTCCTCCTTTGCAGTAGACCCCTCACCCATCCCCACATGTGGTTTTATTTAATTTCTATGGCCGGCTTCTGAAGCTCCCAATGTTTGTCTCATTCTTTTCGGCATACATGGAGTTTTCATGACTTATTAATCAGCACTGGGATCCGGCTGCAATTCTCCGGTAGCAGCACCAGGGATGATTTCATTACGCCCCCGGCCCCCACCTCCCTCTTTCCGCCTGCAATGCTTCCAGTTTAATAGCTGCTGCAAAGTGGCTTCACTTTACTGCAGCGTCTGGCACAACCTGTTCTGTAAGGTGATATCGGTATGCCTGTCTGCCAGCCTCTCTCTGCAGGTATGTGTCGGGGTTGGGAGTTTTAATCCTGCGGGATGAAGGGGTGACTCATTTGGGAGGGATCTCTCCTTTAATTTCTTCTTGGAATTCTGGCTCTAGGGGAACATTGAATCCACATCTGTAGGATTTGACAGTCGTTCTGTATTAGTTGGTGATCTGCTCTCATGACATTGGACTGTGGCAGCTGATTCCCCGTCTGTAACCGAGCCTGACGGATTGCTATAGAATTCCGGAGACCCGTCCAGAATTCAGCCGGAAGCTTTAACCGCTTAAAGGGGCTGATTTACTAAAACTGGAAAGTGCAAAATCCTGTGCAGCTGTGCATGGTAGCCAATCAGCTTCCAGGGTTTTTTTGTCAAAGCGTAGCCTCCCTGGTGGTTTTCCTGAGTGTGGCTCGGGGTTAAAATTCAGTACCATTAGCGGTAACCCCGAGCCACACTCGGGATCGCATTGCAGGATCCTGGGGCGGCGTTACTTACCTTGTCCCCGGGATCCTGCGATGTCACCCGCTGTGTCCAAGGGCTCCGTCCTCCTCCGAAGCCTCTCTGTGCCAGGCTCCGTTCCCTGCGAGCGGCGCGACGCACGGGGGCGGAGCCTGGCGGCAAATTAAAAAAAAAGTAAAAAATCATAACACATACAGTACTGTAATCTTACAGATTACAGTACTGTATGAAATGATTTCACATCCCTTTTGTCCCCAGTGCTTTGGCCCATGCCCTGCATGCAGTTTTATATGATATATACTGTTCTTTCTGCCTGGAAACTGGAGATTGTCCATAGCAACCAAAAAGTGTCCCTTTACGTCAAAAGTGGCTTTAGACCAGCTAGAAAACAGCGATAGTAAATTAGAACACTTGCAGAATTGAGCGATAGTGAATTGTGGGGAAATTTATTTTATTACTATTTTTTTAAATTTTTTTAAATTATTTATTTTTATTTATTATATTATAATTTATGTTTTTGTGTTTCAAACTTTATCATACCCGGGATATCTACTAGACTCTGGTTTGGACAGATTTAAGTGTGTTATTGTTAAGATTTACAGACCTACAATATAAAACGCCAAATTTCCATGCAAAATAATGGTACCGCTTTCAGCACCTAAAATCCGAAATAATCATACCGCCAGGGAGGTTAAAGGGGTGTAAAAGGTTTGTGTTTTTTCACCTTAATGCATATGCATTAATGTGAAAAAAAACACCTGTCAGTGACCGGCCCCCCAGCGCCCCCTGCGTTTTACTTACCGGAACCCTCGAACTTGACCTGGCGGGGACGTGCTCTCTCTCTTTGCTCGGGGTTCTCGGCTCTTGATAGCCATTGGCTCCCGCTGCCGTCAATCAAATCCAATGACGCAAGCACTGGGGGTGGCGGGGCCGAGTCCTGCGTTTTGGCCTCTATGGACGCCGAATGCTGGACTCGGTAGCGCACCCGCAAGGTAGCCACCTTGGGGAAGCACTTCTCCTAGGGGGTTATCAGATCTGGGGAGGAGCCGCCGGGGGACCCCAGAAGATCAGGTTTGGGGCCACTCTGTGCAAAACGAGTTGCACAGTGGAGATAAGTATATGTTTGTTATTTATTTTTTTTATTTTTTAAATTACCTTTTTACAATCACTTTAAAGGGGTTGTAAAGGTTCGTCCTTTTTAATTGCAAACATGTCATACTTGCCTCCTCTGTGAAGTTGGTGTTGCACACAGTGGCCCCGATCCTCCTCTTCTGGGATCCCCCAGGGGCACTCCTGGCTCCTCTTCTTGAGTGCCTCCACGGAGACCCGTATTCCATGGGGGGGCACTCATGTGGGCACGCTCTCGAGTCCTGCTGCTGCGTCCATTGACATGGACAGCTTGACTCAGCCTCGGCTCCTGTGTCACTGGCTTTGATTGACAGCAGCAGGAGCCAATGGCTCCTGCTGCTATCAATCTGTCCAGTGAGGATGTGAGAGTGGCTGGAGCTGCTGTGCTTGTCCCCTTCACTGGAAAGATCGGGTTCAGGCAAGTAAGAAGGGGGGGCTCTGGGGGGGCTGCTGCACTACAAAAGGTTTTTCACCTCCATGTATAAAATGGATGAAGGTGAAAAACTTCAAGGGTTTACAACCCCTTTTTAAAGAGATTGCAAACGTGTGATGTTTTTAATAACAAACATGTTATACTTGCCTGCTCTGTGCAATGGTGAGGGGAGTGACAGTGGCTGGAGCTGCTGCTCTCGTGCATATCATGGGATCGGGTTAGGATAAGAAAAAGGGGGGGAGCTGCAGTACAGGTTTTCACCTTAAATGCGTGCCTAGGTGGATGCAGCATCTACCCCCGGCGCCTCTACACTGAGAACCGAGCAATTGAACACCCCTGATCGCTCGGTTCTCACAGCTCCGTGAGCAGAGAGCTGTAGACTGTCAGTCACAGCTCTCTGCTCTCTCTCCCCCCCCCTCCCCCCACACTCACTGGAGTGCTGGGCTGAGGAGGGGCGGGAGTGGCCAGCTCAGGCTCTGAGCCGCTCACTGAGAGGCTGAGTCAGGTGTCAGTCTAGGGACCTGGCGGATCCCGACTCCCATTGTCGGGATGACGCGGTGCCTGGACTTACTTCTGTGATGTCAGCAGAGAGAGCAGACTTCAGCCCACGGGTCACAGGCGTGCAAAACGAATTTCACTCCATAGAAGTACAGCTAAAGGAGCTCAGGCTGGACTTCTTTTAATGCATAGAATGCAAGGTGATCACTGTACATTGCATGGATTGTAACAAACTTTGTTGCAGATTTCTACCTTTTTTTTTTTTTTTTTTTTTCTGAAAAAATAGCTCTTTGTTTCTCTGTGTCCATGTGCAGAGTTAATGGGAGTGACTTTATAATTATCAACCAGGTGCTGCACTTGCAGGGCTTTGAGGCAAGTGGCAGGGTCTGTATCCCTTTTTAGATGTGATTTCCCTTTGATGGTATCTTTTATCGCAGGCCATAGGTAGGCATCACACAGCAGCATAATGCTCCGCTCTGCTGCTTGTTCATGTGAAATAAAGTTGAATAAAAAAAAAGAAGGAAACTGATGCACTAAAATGCACAGTACAACGCTAACTGATAACAGTGCAGCAGAGACAACAGGAAGTTATCGGCTTTCTAGAGTTCTGGCAGGATCAACGGGTATTTGTTTTTGTTCTTGGCAGACGTGACTAAATATTTTAAACTGTGTTTAATGGATCAAAAGGGAGCAAATTAGACTTTTTTTTTTTTTTTTTTTTTTTTTAGGGTTTACATACACTTTTAGTATTCTGCAGCTGGGTTACCCATTAGTCTTTGATTTGTCTTTGTGGTTTCATTGGATATTCGAGTTCTTGCTGCTCATTTCCTTCTCACTGGGATTTCTGGCCTTCAGAAAGAATTCTGCTGCATTCCTGGCAGCTGGCTGACACTCCCCGTAAGGCACGACTCCGGCTCCCATGCTGTTTCTACACTCCGTCCTGCTCGGTGTTTGTTCAGTGCTGGTTGTAGATCTATACAGTCAGCTGTTCTTCACCAACGTACTTGCTTATATAGCACAATGTTTTGTACCTTTTTTACATAAAAGGAATTTGCACAGCAGAAGCTTTTTTTTGCTGTGCGATTGTCTGGTCTGTTCTCTCCACATTTTGCAATGTGGTGGAAACGTTAACAGACTTGTGTTTGCCCATTCAGGGTTACTTGATAGGTTCTTTAGTGAAGAACACTTCCCTTTTATCACTGATACTGATGTTTGCTGCGTCCGTCTCGGCTCAGTTGCTATGTCAGTGCCCCAAGTGCTTCCAGGTATGTGGGAGCATGTGACCACCTTTCAAAATATAGTGCCTGTTCCTGAGTGGTTAATTGCCAGACCTCAGCAAGGACTTCTTCTTCTTCCTTAGCCTCACATGACTATGTTTAGGTCTGGCAATTGACCACTCAGACATAAGCACTGTATCTTGGCTGAAGTCCTCAAGTCTAAGATCTGACCTGAACATGGTCATGTGAGGCTGAGGAGGAAGTCTTTACCACTGTGCAAGCTCCTGACATCTACTATTATTATTATTATTATTATTATTATTATTATTATTATTATTATTATTATTATACAGGATTTATATAGTGCCAACAGTTTACGTAGCGCTTTACAACTTGAGGGTAGACAGTACAAATACAATACACTTTAATACAGTAGGAATCAGAGGGCCCTGCTCCTTAGAGCTTACAATCTAAGAGGGAAGGTCAAGAGATACAAGAGGTGATAACTGTGGGTGATGTGCTGATTGAGAAGATAAATGAACAGTTGTTGTTAGGTGGGGGGCCAGGTAGGCTTCTCTGAAGAGATAAGTTTTCGGGGATCGTTTGAAAGTGGATAAAGTAGGAGAAAATCTGACGGATTGGTTGTAGAGCATTCCAGAGGATGGGGGAGGCTCTGGACAAGTCCTGAAGGCGAGCATGGGATGAGGTGACAAGGGAGTTTGAGAGGAGGTCTTGGGAGGAGAGAAGAGAACGATTAGGTTGGTATTTTGAGACTAGGTTAGAGATATAGCTGGGGGCCAGGTTGTGGATAGCTTTGTAAGTTATAGTTAATATCTTGAATTTAATTCGATGACTGAGTGGCAGCCGATGGAGGGATTGGCAGAGGGGTATAGCAGACGCTGAGCGGTTTGCGAGGTGGATGAGCCTGGCAGCAGCGTTCATAATGGACTCAAGTGGGGATAGCTTATTTAGAGGTAAACCAATGAGGAGGGAGTTGCAGTAGTCAAGGCGGGAGATGACCAGGGAGTGGATTAGAAGCTTTGTGGTGACATTGTTAGGAAGGGGCATATCTTGGAGATGTTGTGGAGGTTGAGGCGGAAAATATTGGATAGCGATAGGATGTGGGGCCGAAAGGTTATTTCAAAGTCCAGGATTACACCTAGGACCTTGGCGCGGGGGGACAAGTTGATAATTGAGCCGTTGATATTGACAGAGAAATCAGGGGAAGCGGCACCTGAGGGAGGAAATATCATGAGCTCGGTTTTGGATAGGTTGAGTTTGAGGAAGTGATGTGATGTCCAGGCTGATATGTCTGCTAGTAAGTTGGTAATGCGTGAGGAGACCGATGGAGAGAGCTGGGAGGTGGAGAGAGAGATTTGGGTGTCATCAGCGTAGAGCTGATATTTAAAGCCGTGGGAGGCTATCAACTGACCCAGGGAGGTGGTGTAGATTGAGAAAAGGAGAGGTCCAAGAACAGAACCTTGGGGGACCACAACGGAGAAAGAGAGAGGAGGAAGTAGAGTTGTGACGCTGAAGGAGCGGTGGGATAGGTAGGATGAGAACCAGTGAAGAGTACAGTTAAGGGGACCAAAGGAGTGGAGTTTCTTGAGGGGGGAGTGGTCCACTGTGTCAAAGGCAGCAGAGAGATCCAGGAGAAGTAATACAGAATAGTGTCCACTGGTTTTAGCCATTAGTAGGTCATTTGAGAGTTTAAGGAGAGCAGTTTCCGTGGAGTGTTGAGGTGAAATCTGGATTGAAGGGGATCAAGAAGCTTATTCATGGTCAGATGGTCGCTTAATCGGTTGTAGACCAGTCTTTCAAGAAGTTTGCAGGAGAAGGCAAGTAAGAAGATGGGATGTAGGTTGTAAAGCTTGGTGGGGTCCAGTTCACACTAATATCTCACTGATCTGGTTATGGTAAACTGAAACTTGATGTAATAGGCTACTACTTTTCAGTGATCACTGCACTAGTTTGGTTCAGAGGTGCACAGTTAAGGAGCTTAAGGGGTATTCTATCTTTGCAGGCCCTTATTTGCATCATGTCAGAGAAGGTAGGGTAACTCCAAACATCTGAGGGCTCACTGCTGCTAGAAGAGGGACCTCAAATGGGTAATTAGGAGTACAAGAAGCATAGCCCCAACTGGTTACATTCCATATGGGGTTTTTCACCTTCTGAAGGTGGAAGGTCCTTTTTTAAAACTGGGATTTGATCTGATTCAGAGCTATAGTGTTGAGCTAGAGGATGTAGGCCAGGGATTCTCTTCCAGAGTTATGTGGAATCCTAGGGTTCCTCCAGAGGTTGCTAGGAGTTCCTAGAGCTGTGGCTGATTGACCTCTGATTTGGTGATGCCTCCATATTTCTGAGACCAACGCGACTTGGCAGTGTAAGCTGCATGACGACAATGGTCTTTTTAAGCTGTCTGTAAAGGTGGAATTCGGACCACCATTCTATCTACTTCCCATTGGCCGCCGATGTAAGGGGCATTTTTCCCCACTGACTCCAAATTAATTTGTTGTGTGTGTATATATATATATATATATTATATTATATTATATTATATTATATTATATTATATTATATTATATTATATTATATTATATTATATTATATTATATTATATTATATTATATTATATTATAATTTCTAGGGTTCCTCTAGAACAGGGGTCTCCCAACTTTCTAAACAGAGGGATATTGTACTGTCCATTAAACTTTAGAGGGCCCAGACTGTGGGAGCAACAATGCCTCAGGCTTGGTAGTCAAGGGGAGTAAAAAAAAAATTACATTATGCCTTTGGTTAGTAGGAGGAGGTATAGTGCCCCATTGTTGGTGGAAGGAATGGTGCCCCATCTTCAGTGTCAGCAGGAGGAATAATGCCCCGTCTTTGGGGGTCTTTGGGCAGAATGGTGCCCCCATCTTTGGGGGTCTTTGGGCAGAATGGTGCCCCCAATCTTTGGGGGTCTTTGGGCAGAATGGTGCCCCCAATCTTTGGGGTCAGTGGGAGGAATGGTGCTCCATCAGTGGGAGGAATAGAGCCCCAAGGGCCGGATAAAGGCGCACACAGAGCCACATGTGGTCCTAGGGCCACAGTTTGGAGACCACTGCTCTAGGTCAAAAAGTTTGAGAGGGACTGCTGCAGGCTCCTGCTGAGACATGTAGTTCAGCAGCAGGTGTAGAGGTTGAGCGTGGCCAAAGTGGTCAAATGAGCGTGCAGTTTGCTAGTTGAAAACCATAAGCCAACGTTTCATGTATTGAATTAATTGTAAAATAGAGACGTGCATTTGTCTAGGCTGTGGATGTGCTCTGCCTGCTGCACTCAGAATAGATGGTTCAGTGTCAGGCTGGATTTCACCCTTTGGCCTGGCACGTGAAGACTTGCATTGAAAAATCCTGAATAATGTTCCTTTTGTTCATACTTGCTGTACCATTCGTGCATAGTGCTGCACTGTAGTGGTAAAACTCCCATGGTAATGTCTTGCGTACATATCTGTGTCTTGTTTAGCTTTTCCGTGGTAAATGGTAAGGCGTTTAATCAACGGGTACCCTGCTTCATGCGGGGATTTTCTCACACCCCATTTACACGGATTCAAAAGTATTTCCCAATGGCAACATTCTGCCTTGTAGTCATTGCTGTGTTTTTCATTTAAACGTCTAGTAGCTGAAGGACCTGGCATAGATTTAATTTACTTCACAGACCTTTAATTTTATTTCTTTTTTCGTTTGTTACAGCGGCAGAGGTTGATCCTCGAGAAGAGACGTGCTTTGTCCGGAGGTGAGATGATGAATCCTTTCTGGAGCATGTCGTCGGCATCTGTAAGAAAGGTAGGAATGTGGTCGTATATTCCAAAGTGTCTGAGGAGGATAAAAAGTATTGTCTGTAGTGCAACCCTTACAGCTTGATGCTCTTGATCGGTGGTCTGCAAACTGTGGCCCATGGGCTGGGCTTACTTGCGTTTATCTGGAGCCAGCGAAGGAAGGTGGGGGGGCACTGCTCATCCCCTCTGGTGCCAGCGATGGAGGGGGGGTGTGCACTGCTCGTCCCCTCTGGTGCCAGCGATGGAGGGGGGGTGTGCACTGCTCGTCCCCTCTGGCGCCGGCGATGGGGGGGCACTGCTTGTCCCCTCTGGCGCCGGCGAAGGGGGGGGTGTGCACTGCTCGTCCCCTCTGGTGCCAGCGATGGAGGGGGGGTGTGCACTGCTCGTCCCCTCTGGTGCCAGCGATGGAGGGGGGGTGTGCACTGCTCGTCCCCTCTGGTGCCAGCGATGGAGGGGGGGTGTGCACTGCTCGTCCCCTCTGGTGCCAGCGATGGAGGGGGGGTGTGCACTGCTCGTCCCCTCTGGTGCCAGCGATGGAGGGGGGGTGTGCACTGCTCGTCCCCTCTGGTGCCAGCGATGGAGGGGGGGTGTGCACTGCTCGTCCCCTCTGGTGCCAGCGATGGAGGGGGGGTGTGCACTGCTCGTCCCCTCTGGTGCCAGCGATGGAGGGGGGGTGTGCACTGCTCTTCCCCTCTGGTGCCAGCGATGGAGGGGGGGGGGCACTGCTCGTCCCCTCTGGCGCCGGCGATGGGGGGGCACTGCTCGTCCCCTCTGGCGCCGGCGATGGGGGGGTGTGCACTGCTCGTCCCCTCTGGTGCCAGCGATGGAGGGGGGGGTGTGCACTGCTCGTCCCCTCTGGTGCCAGCGATGGAGGGGGGGTGTGCACTGCTCGTCCCCTCTGGTGCCAGCGATGGAGGGGGGGTGTGCACTGCTCGTCCCCTCTGGTGCCAGCGATGGAGGGGGGGTGTGCACTGCTCGTCCCCTCTGGTGCCAGCGATGGAGGGGGGGTGTGCACTGCTTGTCCCCTCTGGTGCCAGCGATGGAGGGGGGGTGTGCACTGCTCTTCCCCTCTGGCGCCGGCGATGGGGGGGCACTGCTCGTCCCCTCTGGTGCCAGCGATGGAGGGGGGGTGTGCACTGCTCGTCCCCTCTGGTGCCAGCGATGGAGGGGGGGTGTGCACTGCTCGTCCCCTCTGGTGCCAGCGATGGAGGGGGGGGGGGGGTTGGCACTGCTCGTCCCCTCTGGCGCCAGCGATGGAAGGGGGGGTTGGCACTGCTCGTCCCCTCTGGCGCCAGCGATGGAAGGGGGGGTGGGCACTGCTCGTCCCCTCTGGCCCCAGCGATGGAAGGGGGGGTGGGCACTGCTCGTCCCCTCTGGCCCCAGCGATGGAAGGGGGGGTGGGCACTGCTTCTCCCCGCTGGCACCAGCGATGGAGGGAATTTGACTGAATTAGATTACAGAATTGCAGACCTTTTACATGATATACTACTGTAATAGAGAGGATTCTAGCAGTTTACAACCATTTAAAAACTAGGGCTTATTTTCAGGGTAGGGCTTATATTGCAGCCCTCCCCGAATATCACAGTAGGTCTTATTTTCAGGGTAGGTCTTTCGGGGAAACACGGTATAAAGTATCTTTCTTTTGGTTCTTTTAGATCAAAGGGATGAACTTGTCTGTAAATGAGGGCAGTTTAACCACTTAAGGACTAAACCTTCTTCTGACACGTCTTCCTTACAAGTTAAAATATTTATCTTATGCTAGAAAGTGTGTGTGTGTGTGTGTGTGTGTGTGTGTGTGTGTGTATATATGTCACGCTGTATTTGAGCAGCAGTCTTTCAAACGCTATTTTTTTTGTGCAAAAATACCCTTCAATTAATTAAACAATAAACAGTAGTTAGCCCAATTTTTACAAAAAAAAAAAAAAAATGTTATGCCAAGAATCGTGATCTTCATCCAGAATCGTGCAGCTCTACCATGTAATAAAAAAAAAAAAAAAAAAAAGGGGGGGGGGGGATATTTTCCTGTATTTTGTGGTAGTTGTGGGGTTCCTCTGCACCATTAGATATTTCTTGCCTTTTTCCTCAGATACTTTTTGTTATATTGAACGTTTATGTCCCGTCAACCAATTAAACAGTTTTTTTTTTTTTGCAGAGACCGGATAATGAAGAGAGGATTGTAACTGGAGACCAAAAAATAAGCCCTCCTCGGTCCTCCTCAAACAAAAAACAACTCCCTACGATCCCGAAGAATGCAGTCCCCATTACCAAACCCATTTCTCCAGCCCCCACTGTACAGTCCACAAACGGGACACATGCCTCCTATGGCCCTTTCTACCTGGAGTATTCACTTTTGGCAGAATTGTAAGTCTCTTGCTGTGTTCACATTAGTTCTGTCATTTAATTCAGTCAAATTTCATTTTATTTTTATTTTTTCTCAGTACGCTGGTGGTAAAGCAGAAGCTCCCTGGGGTCTATGTGCAGCCTTCCTATCGCTCTGCATTAGGTAAGCCATGTTACATTTCAATTTTTAACAAAATAATGATGCTTTCTTTTTTTTGAAGTAACCCCCATCCAGCTTAGGCCCTTTTTTTTTTTTTTTTTTTTAGATGGGACGGACTCCTGTTCTGATCAGCAGGGGATTCGATCTGCTCACCGATCCCTTGCTGATTTGAGCAGAGTAGGCGGATGACACCTCTGTGCCCGCTCAGTCAATGCAGAGAGGACACAGACACAGCCTCCTCTGCTCTATGGGTGGCTGGGTGTAAACGAACTCCGCTGCCCGTTTTACACCTGACTACCCTCTGATTCGATCCACCTAATGGAAAATGACAGATCCGTGTGGTGTGGGGGGTGTTTTTTTTTTTTTTTTTTTTTACACCCTGCTGCATTGTAAGGTAAAAAAAAAACCTTTTGGAACTACTTTAACAGACCTGATGGGGAACCTTTAGAAGATTGAACCAGTTCAGTTTCTGTGTCTGATCCCAAAATCCATATTCCTCATAATGGCATAATTTGCCGTCTCAGCGCATCACAACTGCAGCATTCAATGGATCAGGCAAACCTGATAGGAAGACGACTATGCTGTACCATACATGCGGGCCTCTTATAAGTCGTTGGTTACCTTTTTTAAATCCTATATACTCGGTTACATTCGGCAGTGACTGTTTAGGATCAGAGGGTGTCTGATGAGAGGTGGCCCACTGGATTGATGCCGTGTAGTAGTCTGTAGTAGTCATCAGGTCCAAACCTCATGAGATGAATTACAGCTAGAATCTAGTTGCCACTTGACTTTGCTCGGGGTTTTTCTTTCTACATTTCTTGTACATCAGTTTTGGCAAATAAATAAGATGAAAGCATCTTTGGCGCTCTCAATAGACTTAAATTGCCTTGAAAGACGGGCTTGCATTGATCGCTCCTCTACTATGCTGGATATTTTTCTTGGTGTAAATAATGGCTTGTCTGCAGTAGTAGTTCTTTGTCACTCGCTGACCTGCTTGTGCAATAATAATTGCCTCTTCATTTCCAGTGTGGTTTGGAGTCATATTCATAAGGCATGGACTGTACCAGGACGGTGTATTTAAATTCACAGTATACATCCCTGATAATTATCCTGATGGCGAATGTCCGGTAAGTGCTCGCTTTGCTGTTATAGAGTTAGTGTTACTAAACCCACAACCGTAAAATCAATCTCTATATGCAGTAAAGCATGCTTGTTATACTCACTGTGGAACCTAAGGGGTTAATCCTCTGCATTGTGTAAAAAAAGAAAAAGGCTGTTTGGTCCTGTCTTCTCTGATTCTCCCCTTCTTCCACAGTCCCCAAAGCTTCTGCTGATAGTACAGAGCCTTGGGGGCACTCTGCACAAGCTCAGTTTGGTGTGTATGGCTAGAGTTTTTTTTTTTTTTTGTCTTGGGATTGTGTATATCAGCACAGGGCCAAACGGTACTGTCCAGACAGAGGGTCGGGGTTCTTGCAGCCTCATAGTAGAATGCAAACTTCTCCTTCAAGCTATAACCAGAAACTGATAGAAGTCATAGGACTACAGTGCCTTGCAAGTATTCATACCCCCTTCACATTTCCCACATTTTGTCATATTAAAACCAAAAACGTAAATGTATTTTTATTGGGATTTTATGTGATAGACCAACACAAAGTGGCACATAATTGTAAAGTGGAAGGAAAATGATAAATAGATACAGATATAGTGAATACAGGATCCTGGGTTTAATGACACATTAAAGTGAAACTAAACCCTCCTATCCTTTACAACCAAGGAAGCTGCCATCTTGGCCTCTGATCTGCAGTTGCCATGGTGCTGCACATGTGATCAGTTATGACACCGGCCACTTGATGACTTGACCGTTCAGTTGAAATGAAAAGCATATGTGACAACAATTAATCAGATGGCAGCTTCCTTGACTGTACAGGATATGAGGGTTTAGTTCTGCTTTATACAGATCGTGAATGGGAAGGGTTCCTTTTCTTAGTCGCACATTTTGCACCTATTAGTCTGGTTGGACTTCCTGATTATCTTGGCTCTAGTTTGGTTCTGTCTTTTAAAAACCTAAAAGTTGCATAGTGTTTAGTGTATGTTGGCGTCTCATTCCTTCCTTCTGGTCTCCCTTTTTTATAGCGTCTTGTGTTTGACATCCCGGTCTTCCATCCTCTGGTTGATCCCGTTTCAGGAGAGCTGGATGTGAGAAGAGCGTTCGCCAAATGGAGGTATGTGCTCTGCTGAAGACTCGACCATTACTGACCCAAATTTGTCGTCCTACTTTGTAAACTCCTAAACCTTTTTGTTTTTCATCTCCTTCAGGAGAAACCACAATCACATATGGCAAGTGTTGATGTACGCAAGAAGAATTTTCTACAAGATCGACACAACCAGCCCCTTAAATCCAGAAGCTGCGGTACTGTAAGTAAAGTGGGTGTAGGGGGGTGTAGGGGGAGGGAGGGTGCTACTAAACGAAATGGCTTTTTGCTATGCAAGAGGGGGAACTAAAAAGCTGTTGGTTGGGGGAATTCACAAAAAAAGGTTGTGGTGCCCTGAGCCCTTCTCACTTGGGTGTCACCGCAATAATAACTGCAACTATCAAGAAATCCGTGAAGAGTGACATCAAGTTGAGGCTTCATCCAATAATGTTGATTTATTGCTATGCAAGATTCTTTAGTCTGCAGATAGAGAAACACTACTATACAGTTCTGGGTTGTAGGTTTTAAGGGTGGGAAGCAAAGCGTTTACAATGTTACCTGTTTAAACAACCTAAATACAGGTGATCAACACTCACCGGTCACTTTATTGGGTCCCTCTTGCTTGTAGCGGGCTGGACCCCTTTTTGCCTTCATTCTTCGTGGCATAGATTCTACAAGGTATTGGGAACATTCCTCAGATTTTGGCCCATAGTGACATGATAGCATCACGTAGTTGCTGCAGACTTGTTGGCTGCACAATCATGATGCCAATCTCCCATTCGTTCCACCACATCCCAAAGGCGCTCTATTGGATGAGATCCGGTGAGTGTGGAGGACATTGGCGTACAGCGACCTCCTTGTCATGTTCAAGAAACTAGTGGTGAGATGAGATGATTTGAGCTTTGTGACATGGTGCTGGAAGGAGCCATCAGAAGATGGGGACACTGTAGTCATAAAGGGATGGACATGGTCAGCAACAATACTCAGGTAGGCCGTGACATTTTAACAATTCTCAGTTGGTACGAAGGGGCCCAAAGTGTGCCAAGAAAATATCCCCCCCACCATTACACCCCCACCACCAGCCTGAACCGGTGATACAAGACGGGATGGATCCATGCTTTCATGTTTGCACCAAATTCTGACCCCGACCATCAATGTCACAGCTTAATTCCAGACTCCTCAGACCAGGCAACATATAACCGCAACAATGTTCTCCTGCGCGTTTGTGTGATGGTACAACTCAGAAGAGAGTAAAACGGTCTCAAGTGGATATTGCTGCACAGCCTTGCTGCCCTCTGGGACTGGCATTGTCCTCAGTACACTGTAGAGCATAAAAACAGGGGGGCTCACTGACCCTAGTGCATTATCCAACAAGAATTAAGGTAAAATAAACCTACTCACAATTTATAGGTAGTATCTACACTCCCACATCACACCACTGTATGTGGCTACAAACTCCCAACTTTGTCGAAACCTCCATCTCAAGGACCTTGCCGGGGTCCTTGCTGTCTGAAGCGTTTAGAAGGTGACCCTTCTTCATCGGAACGTCTGTAGATAACAAAAAAACTGTTTTAACAATCTACAGACGTTCCGATGAAGGGTCACCTTCTAAACGCTTCAGACAGCAAGGACCCCGGCGAGGTCCTTGAGATGGAGGTTTCGACAAAGGGAGTTTGTAGCCACCTACAGTGGTGTGATGTGCGAGCGTAGATACTACCTACATCTGTGAGTGTTTTTTTTTTTTTTTTTTTTTTTTTTTTTTTTTACTTTTACTTCATTGTTAATTTCGCCATATTGCCAAATTCCATTTGCGATACAAAGATGTGGATTTCAGTTAGAAGCAGGTCCTTGTTATGGTGACACCCGTAGTACTGCTCAGTGCATATTGGAGGAAGTATCCAGCTATAAATTCATCTGGGTGTTCTGTGATATCCTTTCCTTGCCATTTTGTTTACCATAATGATTGTCATTGCGGAACATTTTTTGTATCGATCGTCCCTGACCAGGTTATAATGTCGTTTTCTGCTTTGTGTCATTCTAGATATGAAAAGGATGTACAGCTCTTTAAGAGTAAAGTGGTAGACAGTGTTAAACTATGCAACAGCCACCTTTTCGATCAGCCGAAGGTAGAAGACCCCTATGCAATAATGTAAGTCGCTGTGACTGTGACTGACTGGGATGTGTGATGGTCTGGAACCAACTCAGAACTACACTTACACAGCTAACACTTATGAGGGAGTCGGGTTTTTAAAGGGTTTGTTTTACATTTATCGTAAAAAATACCTATCCAGCGAAGGGGCGTCTGTAGATTAAACAAACTAAATAGCTTTGATCAAAGTTGAATAATGCCCTTGCTATAGGTGTTACACCATTTACGTTCTTCCTGAAGCCTGGCACAAAAAAAAAAAACCCTCCCAAAGATCCCACCCTAAGGACTTTGCTAAGAGATGCTAAGCTGTTGCAGTTCACCTCCGCCATCACAGGAGGGAGCTCTTTCTTTGATACAAAATCCCTCACAGGGCTTGACAAATTAGCTTTGAATCTAGGAGCCAGCTAAAAGTTGGAGCCTTTTTTTTTTTTTTTTTTTTTTTAAATGAACAAAGCTTTATTTAGCATTACGTAAGACCTGGTGCTAGAATTATTGCTCTCATTTCGGCCTGCGCAGTGATGTGTAACGTGTGTGTATAACAATCACCATTTTTTCAGCATGGCCCCACCTTGTGCATTTGCATTTTGTAGGGACCCTCAATTTTATTTTTGGGGGGGGGGGTGTTTATGTGCTTGGGTGTAACTTTAACATCCAAGATGTGTGTTTTTCGTGACCGGTTCTCTTTAACCGCTTAAGGACCAGCCGCCGTCCTTATACTGCTGCAGCTTGCCTCTCCTGGGCGAATTGGTGTAGGTGTACGTCGGCTGCTTCTTAAGAGCGATAGGAAGCTCGCGACGCTGGAGCCTATGTGCGTGGCCGGTGGCTGCAATGTCCACCAGCCACCCTCGATCGCTCCAGAGAGCCAGAACAGGGTGTCCATGTAAATGGACAGATCCCTGTTCTGACGGGAGGAGAGACGGATTGCTGTTTCTAGTGATTAGGAATCTCTCTCTATCGCTCCTCTTCGCGCGCTCTCACTCCTCTTCGCGCTCTCTCGCTCGCCTCTTTGCGCGCTCCCATCCATTATGCAATTCTCTCTCTCTCTCTCTCTCTCTCTCTCTCTCTCTCTCTCTCTCTCTGTAACAAAACATACGTTTTGTTTGGGTACAACGTCACACGACCACGCAATTGTCAAGCGACGCAGTGCCGAATCGCACAAAATGGCCTGGTCATTAAGGGGGCAAATCCTTAGGTTAAAACTGGAGGTCTCTGCTCAAGCTCCTGTAAATCCATCTAGTGATTCCTGCAATGGGCGCTGGCTGGGCAGGAGTCTGTTTTAACTCTCTACATACCGTGTACATGTATAGATAGTCCCAAACGCCGCACAGCCATTAGTAAACGGGTGAAAGCGGCTTCATCCAAAGCCACGCCTCCAGCGTAATCATGGCGCTGGCTGAGGCTGCTTTCACCTGTTTACTAATGGCCTTGCGGTGTTTTGGGTCTTAGTTTGTAAAGTATTGTACGTATGATGACTGCGCTTGCTTTTTATAGGCTGTTATTTGGCAAGTTGCTTGTCAGGCTTAGTTTTTGTGATATTTGATTGATTTATTTTTTTATTTCATCTTTCCATTTTAGGTTTTCTCCTTGGAATCCAGCAGTACACGATGACGCCAGAGAAAAAATGCTAGCGCAAAAAGTATGCACCTAATTTTGTCCATCAGAGTGATGGAATATTTGTATCTCCACCCTTTTTGGGTTATATGCACCGAGAGGCTGACCTGTGATTTGAATGAAGTCTAACGTTTTGTATGTGTGTTCAGAGCAATGAACTGTCACTGAAGACTATAGGGAATTTTCCACCAGCTTGTTCCGAGCCTTTAGGGGTCTCAAACTGGCGGCCCTCCAGCTGTTGCAGAACTACAAGTCCCATCATGCCTCTGCCTATGAAATTCATGCTTGTAACTGTCAGCCTTGTAGTGCCTCATGGGAACTGTAGTTCTGCAACAGCTGGAGGGCCACCAGCTTGAGACCCCTGCTAGAGGGAAGTCTGTATATAGACATGCTAATATTCCTGGCAGATATAATGCCTTCTTGTTTGCATCTCTGTGTTTTACTGCATTGAACAATTTGCAGAGTGTATAAGCCGAGTCTTCCAGGCGTTTTTAAAGCTGAATTCTGGGAATATGGGGAAAAAATAAAACTACCCTTGTAGGGCTCCTCCTGTCTCTGCAGAGAGAACAGAACTCCCCCCTCCCCCCTACAGATCTTATGCCTCTTTGTACAGCTGGAGCACCACCTTGTCTCCTCCTCCCCTGGTCTCCGCATTCACCAGACTTCCGGCAGCTGACTCCAGACCCAGCACTTTCTGCTTTTCAGCGCCCCCCCCCCCCCCCCTAGCAGCGCAAATAAAACCAGTAATAATCAAATGCAGAGGCATTTATTTAATGATGCAGTGCCTTGGGTTTTTACCTATTTTGTTACATTACAGCCTTTAGTTCAATGGGGTTTTTTTAAAATCTGAATTATATGTGGTGGATCAGAACACAATAGTCTAAGTTGGTGAAGTAACATTAGAAAAATATATACATAAAACTATTTTTCAGAAATAAAAAAATTATAATTGGCATGTGCGTATGTATTCACCCCCTTTTGTTATGAAGCCCATAAAAAGCTCTGGTGCAACCAATTATCTTCAGAAGTCACATAATTGGTGAAATGATGTCCACCTGTGTGCAATCTAAGTGTCACATGATCTGTCATTACATGGACACACCTTTTTGAAAGGCCCCAGAGGCTGCAACACCTAAGCAAGAGGCACCACTAACCAAACACTGCCATGAAGACCAAGGAACTCTCCAAACAAGTAAGGGACAATGTTGTTGAGAAGTACAAGTCAGGGTTAGGTTATAAAAAAATATCCAAATCTTTGATGATCCCTAGGAGCCCCATCAAATCTATCATAACCAAATGGAAAGAACATGGCACAACAGCAAACCTGCCAAGAGACGGCCGCACACCAAAACCCACAGACCGGGCAAGGAGGGCATTAATCAGAGAGGAGCTCAGAGACCTAAGGTAACCCTGGAGGAGCTGCAGAGTTCCACAGCAGAGACTGGAGTATCTGTACATAGGACCACAATAAGCCGTACGCTCCATAGAGTTGGGATTTATGGCAGAGTGGCCAGAAGAAAGACATTACTTTCAGCAAATAACAAAATGGCACGTTCTGAGTTTGTGAAAAGGCATGTGGGAGACTCCCAAAATGTATGGAGGAAGGTGCTCTGGTCTGATGAGACTGACATTTTAACTTTTTGTCCATCAAAGAAAATGCTGTGTCTGGCACAAACCCAACACATCACATCACCCATAGAACACCATCCCCACCGTGAAACACGGTGCTGGTAGCACCATGCTGTGGGGATGTTTTTCAGCAGTCGGGACTGGGAAACTAGTCAGAGTTGAGGGAAAGATGGATGGTGATAAATACAGAGATATTCTTGAGTAAAACCTGTACAACTCTGTGTGCGATTTGAGGCTAGGATGGAGGTTCACCTTCCAGCAGGACAATGACCCCAAACACACTGCTAAAGCAACACTTGAGTGGTTTAAAGGGAAACATGTAAATGTGTTGGAATGGCCTAGTCAAAGCCCAGACCTCAATCCAATAGAAAATCTGTGGTCATACTTAGATTGCTGTTCACAAGAGCAAACCATCCAACTTGAAGGATCTGGAGCAGTTTTGCAAGGAGGAATGGGCAAATATCTCAGTGGTAAGATGTGGCAAGCTCATAGAGGCTTATCCAAAGCGACTTGGAGCTGTGATAGCCGCAAAAGGTGTCTCTACAAAGTATTGACTTTAGGGGGGTGAATAGTTATGCACATTGACTTTTTCTGTTATTTTGTCCTATTTGTTTGTTTCACAATAAAAAAAAAAAATCTTCAAAGTTACGGGCATGTTCTGTAAATTAAATGATGCAAATCTTCCAAACAATCCAACCTCCTCCTGTTGTAATTTTGAGACTATTTTTATATGTATAGCAGGGTCGGGGGTGGCAACCCGGCTTAGGCTGAACTTGTTTTGTATGAATGTTTTTTTTTTTTTTTGTCTTAAAAAAAAAAAAAAAAAAAAAAAAAAAATTCTCAAACCATCCATGTTGATTCCAGGTTGTGAGGCAACAAAACACGAAAAATGCCAAGGGGGGTGAATACTTTTGCAAGGCACTGTAAATAGATGCATTTATTTAGGCTTACAGATTCAACCAGCCCTTTTTGAAGGAAACCATAATGCTGATGTGGCATGTGACGATATTGAGTTTGACACCCCCTGTCCTAGGTGATCCAAGCGAAAGTGGGAGCGGGAACCCGGTCAAAACCAGGTACCCACCCCCAAAAAATTGGTAAATGTCAAGTGGAGCGGGGGAGGAGGCCTTAAAGTGCAACTTCCCCCTTTTGGCTAAAGTTCGGCTTTAAAAAAAAAATTTATGTTTTGGGTCTACTGTAAAAAAAAAATAAACATGCTAAGAGTATAAATCGTATACAAATATATGTAAACAGTGGAACCTTGGTTAACGAGTAACGTGGTTAATGAGTGTTTTGTAAGACTAGCAACTTTTTTTTTTTTTTTTTGACTCGGTTTGCGAGGGTTGTCTTGCAAAACGAGCAGAATTCAAGCTAATGGGGTGTGTAGTACCACATTTGGCCAGAGGTGTGGGGGTGCCGGTGACACTAGTAACGGTTCGGAGCCATTTGGAAATACTCGGAATGACTCCGTTTCCGAGTTCAGCCGAGCTGTCCCGGAGTATTTCCGAGGCTCTCCGGCGCCCCCCTCCCCCCCACCTCTCCTAATGAGGTATTGCATGCAATAGAAGTCAATGTGGAACAAATTCTTAGCTTCCATTGACTTCTATTGGGAAACTCGCTTTGATATGCGAGTGCTTTGGATTACAAGCAAAGCATTCTCCTGGAACAGATTATGCTTGTAATCCAAGGTTCCACTGTATGTTCCTTTTTTTTAAATATTTTTTTTTTTTTTGGGGGGGGGGATCTGTGATGGCAATCATTCAAGTTCATCTTTCTTGCTTCTTCTAGAAGAAATCAGAAGAGAATAAGACCCTTCACGTCTCCGGCTTATCCTGGGTGAAGCCGGGATCTGTCATGCCGTTCAGCAAAGAGGAGAACGCACTGCAAACTTAGTGCCGGCTGCACATGGGACAGGATTGGAAAACCAGGTGGACTGCAATGACACTATAATGGTGCTGCTGAGACCGCATGGAAGAAGATTGGGAGGACTTCTTCTCTCCTTCTCCAGATCAAGCTTTTGATTTTATCCCATTTTTGGATTTCCTACACAAATTAGGATTTTAACTCTTTACAGTTTTTAATTTCGCTCCTGGGGGAAAGGAGCAGCTGCCCGTCTGATACTCGGAGGAGGAGCTGCTGAGTCTTTGCAGGAAGGGATCCCTAGTCGGGGTGGCCTTGGTTGGGGGAGGCCGCTCTGGGAAATGCATGCATGCTTATGCCTTCAGCTTGCCTCATCAGAGCTTTTCTGGCAGTGGGGTAGTTGTAATACCCCCCCCCCCCACCCCCCCTTATTTTATTGGATGTACCTGTTGATGGTTTCTTGGCTTGCTAAATTTGACTGGGAATCTTTGGTGTACGGAAAATTAACTACATTTTGATAAACTATACACTACATTAACACATCCTGTAGTATAACTTGTTTTAAAAATGCCTTTTTTTTTTTGTGTGTAAATACAGTTAGAATATTAAAATTGTAAATATCGTGTTTGGTAACTCCACATCTAGCACTTTTGGAGGGGAAGATTTGAAAGGTTTTTGTTTTTTGAAGTTGGTTTTAAAGGGGGTTGTTTACCCTTTTTTAGTTGGGTTGCAGTGTATGTATTGCGCGGTTGGCTGGTTCAGCAGCATGGGGGCGTGGCTCTCTTACAATGGAGACGCCTGATTTTGATTTGCTCATCACATGATTGGCTGGCATTGAGGCGTGTGACGTTCTCTTTAGATTATCAGCTTTTTGTAATGAATTGGCCTAAAATATATCAGTAAACATTTTAGTAGTTTAGGCCTAACTTCAGCAGTGGCTTTTTTTATATGCCAACTTATTATATAGCCATGCCACCCAAAACTTGCATATATAGCCCTACTAATGATAGTGAGCTCTCAGCCTCTTAAAGTAGAATTCCATACAAAGCCTTACAAGTCTTAAAAATGCTCCCTCACCCCCTCATAACACTTTTATGCTGACTTTTCTATATAAGAAAGATGGTATATACTTATTTTCAAGCCACTCTGGTCTGGTCATGCGATCCCCTGTGTCAGCCAGGGGTAGCTGCAGGGGAGAGGAGTGAGTGCTGACAACGGGAGCGGCCATTGGAGCCTATGCATGAGGTCACCACACCCAGGCATCTCCGCTGTTGTCCAGTGCTTTCTCCTCCCTCCAACAGCTGGGAATGCCTGGGTGCGGTGACCTCATTCATAGGCTCCTATGGCCGATCCCATTGTCGGCACTCTCTCCTCTCCCCTGCAGATGACACAGGGGATCACATAACCACACTGGAATGGCCTAAAAATAGGCAAGTATAGACATCTTTCATACACAGGTAAGTCAGCATGGTTGTTAGGAGTGGAAGGGAGCACTTTTAAATGAGAAACTAGTCCTAAAAAAAAAAAAAAAAAAATTAAAATAAAAATTCTACTTTTAAGAAGCCAAGAGCGCACAAACTAGTCTTTAAAAATGCTCCTTTCCACCTCCCTAACCTCCTATGCTGACTTACCTGTGTAATAAAGATGTATATACTTGCCTATTTTTCTGGCTGCTCTGGTCTAGTCATGTGATTTCCCCGTGTGTCAGCCAGGGGCAGCTGCTGGGGAGAGGAGAGGGCACTGGAAAATGGCTGGAAATGCCTGGATGGGGTGACATCAAGCATAGGCTCCTACAGCCGATCCTGTTGTCAGCACTCCCTTCTCTTCCCTACAGCTGCCGCTGGCTGACACAGAGGATTACATGACCAGACCAGGAGGAGCCTGAAGTAGATACATCTTTCTTACAGAGGTGAGTAAACATGGGTGTCAGGAGGTGGAAGGGACCATTCTTGGGAAAAGTTTTTCATTGAAGACTACTTTGAGGCCAAGAGCCCCCAAACTAGTCTTGGCATAGGTATTCGGAGGTGGAAAGGAGCATTTTTAAGACTAGTTTGTGCGCTCTTGGCTTCTTACAGTAGAATTCAATGAAAAACTTGTCCTAAAAATGCTCCCTGACTTATGTATGAAAGCTGTATCCGCTTGCCTATTTTTAGGCCACTCTGGTCTGGTCACGTGATCCGGCTCCCCTGCAGCAAGTGCAGGGGAGAAGATGGAGAGCTGACAACGGATGGGCCACAGGAGCCTATAGGTGGTGTCACCACTCCGAGGCATTCCCAGCTGTTGTTGTGCGCTCTCCCCTGCAGTTGCCGCTGGCTGACATAGGGGATCACGTGACCCGGACTGGAGCGGGATGAAAATGGGGTAAGTATATAGACGTCGTTCTTTACACCAGCAATAGGTGTTGGGAGGGAGCATTTTAAGGCTAGTTGGGTTTAGCCTGGAATTCAACTTTTAACTCTTAATTGTGGTTCTGGCCTTTATAACAAGGCCTCTCTATGTTGTACTTTAATTTATTTTAAATGACATTGTGACTCCCACCGGAGCCATGAGACCCTTTATTAGGTCTACTGGCATACACTTACATGGGTATCTCGGTGTGGGGTAGACTGGTTTTTAACAGCTTATGATAAAGCTAGCAGCTTGCGATTTGTTAAAAGCAGAAGCTCCTAGCAAATTTTAATAAGATGCATTGTCTTGGTTCAGCCCATATAATAGGCCTCTCCCCACTCTGAGTAGTGAAACCTGGAATGCTGCCCTGCTACCTACCCACAATATCGTTTGTGTTGTCACACAATCACACATCAGTCTTGGTGAAAATTGGTAATCTGCAAAAATGGGGAACTGTCCTTACTTTTTTTTTTTTTTCACTTATTGATCACTGTTCAAATTGTGTTTTAATGTCCCTCAATAAACAGATACATTCAATGCCATTTACTGCTTGGGTTTGGTATGTGGGTACAGGGGCTTTAGAAAATTTGGTATGTCGGTGCCCATGTCTTTAGAGAATTGAACACCATCCCCAAATATTATGTAGAGAAAAATAACACGTCTCCAATTATCTGAATATGGGATGTTGGAAGGGGGGGGGGGGTGTTTAAATGTCACTACAAACAGAAGATTAAGTAAATACAACTATTTATACAATAAAACACATTAACTTGTTGGATGATCCATATCCAAAAGAATATATAATCACAATTATGCAATTTTGTAGAGCTTAGTGGATCATTGCATTTCACATGTATCCAGTGCTTTATCAGGACCCTTGATTGATATGGAACATAGTACAGTATCCTAGAAAATTCAGAACAATGTAACTTTTTGCCATTTTTATACATACATTATGTATAAAGTGTGTGTTCATATATTATGTTCCATATAAATCAAGGGCACGTGGGTCCTTATTTAAGCACTGGATACATGTGAAACGCGTTGATCCACTAAGCTCTGACTTGCATAATCATTGTATATTATTTTGGATATAGATAATCTTTTAACAAGTTTTTGCATTATACTATATAAATACTTGTTAAAAGATGATCCATATCCAATAGAACATAACATATAATCACGATGGTACAATTTTGTAGAGCTTAGTGGATCAACATGTTTCACATGTATCCAGTGCTTCATCAGGAGCTACGTGTCCTTGAGTTACATAGATATGGAATATAGTATGTTTGTTTGTTTTTTTTAATGTTCCATATCCATGTAAATCAAAGACATGTAGCTCCTGATGAATTGCTGGATACATGCAAAACATGTTGATCCACTAAGCTCTACAAATTGCATCATCGTGATTATATGTTCTTTTGGATATAGATCATCTCTTAAAAAGTATTTATACAATAAAACACAAACTTGTTAAAAAATGATCCATGTCCAAAAGAATATATAATCACAATGATCCCATTTTGTAGAGCTTAGTGGATAAACGTGTTTCGCATGTATCCAGTGCTTCATCAGGAGCTACGTGTCCTTGATTTTACATAGATATGGAACATTTTTATTTTTTTTTTGTTCTGTTTTTGTATTTGTAGATTTTATATACTATATTATGTAACAACTTTTTTTTTTTAATTATTATTATTATTATATACACACATTATGTATGATATAATGTATGGAAAACCATGTTAGTCTTACAAAACAATGTGGGTATTGATGAAGCGCTGGATACATGTGAAACGTGTTTATCCACTAAGCTCTACAAATTGTATCGTTGTGATTTTATATATTCTTTTGGATATGGATTCTTGTAACAAGTTTGTTTTTTATTGTATAAATAAAATTGTATATTACTTTTATATTTTTTTTGTTGGTAGTGACAATTAATACATCCCCATGTTTGGATAATCGGAGGTGTGTTTATTTCTATTACTGCTTGGTTACCGCTTCAAATAAATTTAATACAGAGAGTCGGAGACTAATGTGTGTTTTGCTCGTGACAAAGAGGGAAAATAGATTGCAGCTCAGTGAGCATTTAAAAGGATGAAGTGTGGTTTTTTTTTTTTTTTTTTTTTTTTTTTTTCCCCTGTGTATCCAAACTGTGCATAGAGACAGGAACTACAGAATGTAAAACCTAATTATTTTATTTTTTTTTGTAATTTACGGGGGGTGGTCATAAATAAATGAGCTCAATGTGTGGTAGTAATATGATTTTTGATATGGCAATCTCTATGTTAAAACCTCTCTGAAAAGCAAAACCATTTTAAACCAGAACTAATCCCATCAATTTAATGGTTTTAAAAAAAACTGTTTCATTCCCAGCATGCCAGGAATGTAACTGTCACCTTGGTTGTGCTTGTCAAACCATCAAATGGCTGGAATCATAACTGATCACATGTGCAGCACCATGGCAGCAGATAAAATAGACGCTAAGATGGCAGCTTCCTTGGCTGAAAAGTTTAGTTCCCTTTTTAAACCAGAACTTTGGCCTAATAGCTCAAAGTGGAACTAAACCCTCCTATCCTTCTCAGCCAAGGCAGCTGCCATCTTGGTGTCCATTTGAACTGCTGCCATGGTGCTGCACATGTGATCAGTTATGACTCCAGACGTTTGGTTGAGGACACAAGCAAATCTGACGACATTCTCAGCATGCTGGGAATGTAACATTTATTTTTTAAAACTGTTAATGGGTTTAGTTCCAGTTTTCAAGCCCAACTGAACTTTTCAATTTTAAATCGGATGTTCCAGGTGTATCGAATGTATTCCTGGTATAAAGGTAATCAAAGAATTACACTTCACTTTCTTTGGAAGTAGCCACAGCCTGAGTGGAGAAGCCTGTCCCCTGCCGGCATGATGCAGAGAAGGTCCCTTGTACTCTGGCATGCTGGTAGAGGACAGGCTTTTTGTAATCTGGCTGCTTTCTAAATAAAACTGTAAGACTTGCATACCCTTTTAGTTGGATTTTTTGTTGTTGTTTGTACTTGGAATGTATTGAGCTGATTTTAAAGTGGAACTAAACCCTCCTATCATTTTCAGCCAAGGAAGCGGCCATCTTGGCCTCCGTTTGATCTGCAGCTGCCATGGTGCTGCACATGTGATCAGTTATGACACCAGACATTTCATGGTTTGGTTGAGTACAAGCAAATGTGACCATTACAGTCCCAGCATGTGACCTGTGTGTTGTTTTTTTTTTTTTTTTTTTTTTTTTTTAACCGTTAAATCGATGGGTTTAGTTCCGCTTTAAACTAAAAGTTCAGTTGAGCTTTCACACCGTCTACCGCTTTAAGCTTAGAGGGAGAACCACGTTTCACTTGGTGCCCATCTCTCTGTAATACTTGGAGGTCTGCTGTGTTTTTGTAGCAAATAAGGGAAATTTTATATGTGAACTATTGTACCTGTCACCTGATTTGTAATTCTGTCTGGCCAGTCTTGTGATCCTCGTATACCACACTGCACAGGCAGATGACAACCCTGTCCTCCTCCTTCAGGGTTTCCTCTCCAGCTTGCTAAAAGGACAGGGAATCACTATGATGAACTCTGTCCATAGCAAACAGTTGTCTCCCAGGAGCTGTAAAGATGAACTGCTAGATTGTGGCAGAAGGTGTTTTGAATCGCAAGATTAGCTGAACAGAACCAGGCTTTGGTAGGTATAATTGTTTACCAATGTATTTTAACAATTTATTTGCCATTTTCCCCAGAGTTCCGCTTTTATTGTATGTAATGTCCATGATGGCTACCAGCTTGTGTCGCAGCACTCCATACTTCAATAATAAAAACATTACGCTGCTGTAAATCACATAATGATACCGTAAGAAGATGCATTACTTACTGTCTGTCCAAACAATGCTGACTTTGGGGGTCCTACCACATTTGGGGGGGTGGGGCGGCAGAGTGCCTTTATGTCTGCTCATGTGACAAGGTCTCAGAGCTTACAATAAATGGCTTCCACAAGTCTGAGAAATGAGCTGACTTCTTTAATGTGGCCTGTTAGACACAGGACCCATGGCTCATAGCTGCTCCATTCAGGAACCACATGGAGAATCATTGCTTTGGCTTTAACAGGAAAGTTACACTATATTACCAAAAGTATTGGGACGCCTGCCTTTACACAAACATGAACTTTAACGTCATCTTAGTCCAGGGGTCTTCAAACTACGGCCCTCCAGTTGTTCAGGAACTATAATTCCCATCATGCCTAGTCATGTCTGTGAATGTCAGAGTTTTGCAATGCCTCGTGGGACGTGTAGTTCTTCAACAGCTGGAGGGGTGTAGTTTGAGGATCCCAGTCTTAGTCCGTAGGGTTCAATATTGGGTTGGCCCACCCTTTGCAGCTATAACAGCTTCAGCTCTTCTGGGAAGGCCGTCCACAAGGTTTAGGAGTGTGTCTGTCTATGGGAATGTTGGACCATTCTTCCAGAAGCGTATTTGTGAGGTCAGGCACCCCCAAATAATTTTCTTATGCATCAGTTATGAATGAACACCAGTGAGTGATCTGTACCGATCATTCATTGTGTTCAATAAGGAAAGGAAGGGGCTGGTAAATCGGCCTCTCTGCCCACATCCAATTCACCCTACTGCCCGGGCCCTGTAAAGGACTGGTGGTACGACCCGGGTCTTTGGTCTCCTCCCCTCACCATTCATCCCCAAGGAAGCATTATGAATATGGGGTGGGTGGAGTCTGTCATGTGCATCCCTCTCCTAGAGTAACTGCACCAGTTGAGTAAAAAAAAAGAAAATGAGAAGTTCTAATTAATCCCCACCCAATGTGTGAGATTGTTTGATGTTATGGGGGGACTGGAGGGAGAGGAGTAGAGACTGAATGTGGTTGTAAATGCTCAGGCCTGCATCACACCTATGCAGTTTGCCTCCTGATCCGTTTCTGCAGTTTGCCTCCTGATCCGTTTCTGCAGTTCTTTTTGCAGTGCGCTTTCCATTGAAGTCTATTGAACCAAAATTGCACCGTTCAGCAATTAAAAAAAAAAAAAGTCCCTGACCCCTTCCAAGTTAACTGCTTAACGACTGCCCACCGCAGATATACTGCGGCAGGGCATCTGCGCATGCCCCTGTTGCCCTGGCTGTGCTGCGATTGGCTGCAGCACCAATCAATCATAGGCTGCTGGCCGCTGATCGGTTGTTGGCACCCGACGATCGGCTTCCGGCATTACTGAAGAGAGCCCCGTGTAGGTAAACAAACGCAGGGCTCCCTTCTGACAGCAGCAATGTGCAGGTGCTTTTTTTTTTTTTTCTTCTTCTTTTTCCTGCAAGACACACGCATATTGGCCACACATTTAACCCTTTAATTGCCCTAGATGTCAACACCTTCCCTACCTGTATAGTGCGTATTTTTAGCACTGATCTCTGTATTGGTTCCCAAAAAAGTGTGGGTGTCCGATTTGTCCACCGCAATATCGCAGTCACGCTAGAAGTCGCTGATCGCCGCCATTACTAGTAAAAAATTTAAATTCCATTCATCTATCCCATAGTTTGTAGATGCTATAACTTTTGTGCAAACTAATCAATATATGCTTATTGGGATTATTTTTTTTTTTTTTTACCAAAAATATGTAGCAGAATACATATTGGCCTAAATTGATGAAGAAATTTAATTTTTTTTTTTTTTTTTCTTTATGTTTTAGAGAATGAAGTAAAAAATATTTTTTTCAATATTGTCGGTCTCTTTTTGTTTTTTTTTTAGCACAAAAAATAAAAACCGCAGAGGTGATCAAATGCCACTAAAAAGCTCTATTTTTGGGTAAGCCCAACTCTGGCTTACCCAAAAAAAAAAAACGTCTCCCATGAATTGGGGCTCTGCCCCTCCGCATTGTTTAACTGCTGGTTTGGTCCTGGGGAGACTAGAAAGCTTATACTCACCTGATTCAACGTTTCAGCAGCAAATGGCTCACCCCACAAGCCAGCAGTGGGCTGTTCCTGACGTCCTTACATCCAGAGCAGGGCTATGGGCTTGATGACATTAGGAACAGTCCACCATACGAGACCAGGGGGAGGGTAGGAGCTGCAAGGTCCGGTCTTGTGTAGGGAGGATTGGGTAAGTATATCTCCAATCTCCTGGATCCGTGGTTCTCAATACATGTCCACGGGCCAGATTTTAAGTATTACCTTGGCGAGATTAAAATACTGCAATCACTACTAGAATATTGCAATCTCTGAGCAGCAAATGATATCACCTATGATTTGTATTTTGTTATCTTGCAAACCTGGCCTGTTAGTAGGTCCTGAGGACAGGCGTTGAGAACCACTGGTCTAGACCGAAACAAGCAGTTGACTCTTGCAGTACGGGAGTTAGGCTTTTTTTTTTTTTTTTTTTACCCAAAAGCCTAAGGCCCCTTTCACACTTGTGCGACTTGGGACTGCAAAGTCGCATGACAAGTCATACCCCATGATTTCCAGTGAGTACCCTTCATATCTGTGCGACTTCAAAGTAGTCCCTGTACTACTTTTGTCCGACTTTGATGTGAGTTACACAGGCATTCCCTGCAATTGTGACAAAATCGCGCAACTTTGAAGTCGCGGTAGTGTGAAAGGGGCCCTTACATGCAGCTGCCCCCCTACAAAATACTAACCTGATCCCGATCCAGTGCTACTCACTCTCTCCCTTCTCACTGGACTCTGTGAGAGCAGCAGCAATCTCCTAGAGATTCACTCTGCTCCTACAAATCCTTATGACATCACTCCTAGAGGTTCACTCTGGTGCTAGAAACCCATATGACGTCACTCCTAGAGGTTCACTCTGGTGCTAGAAACCCATATGACGTCACTCCTAGAGGTTCACTCTGGTGCTAGAAACCCATATGACATCACTCCTAGAGGTGCACTCTGGTCCTAGAAACCCATATGACATCACTCTTACAGGTTCTGTCTGGTGCTAGAAACCCATATGACATCACTCCTAGAGGTTCACTCTGGTGCTAGAATCCCATATGACGTCACTCCTAGAGGTTCACTCTGGTGCTAGAAACCCATATGACGTCACTCCTAGAGGTTCACTCTGGTGCTAGAATCCCATATGACGTCACTCCTAGAGGTTCACTCTGGTGCTAGAAACCCATATGACATCACTCCTAGAGGTTCACTCTGGTGCTAGAAACCCATATGACATCACTCCTAGAGGTGCACTCTGGTCCTAGAAACCCATATGACATCACTCTTACAGGTTCACTCTGGTGCTAGAAACCCATATGACGTCACTCCTAGAGGTTCACTCTGGTGCTAGAAACCCATATGACATCACTCTTACAGGTTCACTCTGGTGCTAGAAACCCATATGACATCACTCCTAGAGGTGCACTCTGGTCCTACAAACCCATATGACATCAGTCTTACAGGTTCACTCTGGTGCTAGAGGTGGATTGTATGAATTGGGGGTACCACCTCAAACAGCTGCATATAAATGATGTGTGTGAAATCTCATCCTATGTTGGGTAGCAACACAATGACATCTTAATAAATGTATAAACTGTTTTCACCAGCAACCTATTGGTTTAATTTTGGTTTAATATTGTGTTCCTTTGCCTGCTGAGTTGAGCTAATAGTATGTGATTTTCATAGAGAACTTCACAGGCTAAAAAAAAAAAATTAGCATGTTGAAAAACATATTTTCTGTTATACATACTTTTTTTTTATTTCTTTCCTTCCAACTTTGTTTGGCCACTTCAGGAAGTAAAAAGCCAGGAGCATTTTTTTTTTCTTGTAAAAAAGTGGAGCTGCTGCCTTTTGCCTTAAAGTGGGTTTTATTTTTCAACACAGCTGGTTTGATAGGAGTTTGCTTGGCTATTTTCCCTAAGCTTTTGTTTTTTGTTCGTTCTTACATAGTTGGTAAGGTTGAATAAAGATAACAGTCCGTCCAGTTTGATATGTATGTTTGTAACAAAAACCATTTCCCATATCCCCATATATTGTGTTCACTAAGATGCACGTCCAAGAGTCCTTTAAAACTTGCCATACTTCCTGCCGACACCACCGATTGTGGAAGAGAGTTCCACATCCTTACCGCCCTGACAGTGAAAAAACCCCTACGCTTCTTAGGATTAAACCGTTTCTCTTCCAGTCTCATCGTGTGGCCCCGTGTCCTCTTATACTCCCTGGAACTGAAAAAGTTTCATGTTTACGCTGGGATCACCATTGAGATATTTTTATATTGCTATCATATCTCCTCTCAAGCGTTTTTTCTCCAGGGAGAATAAATTTAGCGCTTCCTTTTTTTTCTCTTTTAACTACTTCAGCCCTGGAAGATTTGGCTGCTCAATGACCAGGCCATTTTTTGCGATATGGCACTGCGTCGGTTTAACTTACAATTGCGCAGTCGTGCAACGTTGTACCCAAACAAAATTTACGTCCTTTTTTCCCCCACAAATAGAGCTTTCTTTTGGTGGTATTTCATCATCTCTGCGGCTTTTATTTTTTGCGCTATAAACAAAAAAGAGCAACAATTTTGAAAAAAAAAAACCAATATTTTGTACTTTTTGCTATAATAAATATCCCCAATTTTTTTTTAAAAAAAAGCTATTTTTTTCCTCAGTTTAGGCAGGGGGCTCCATGAGTTGTCAGTCCGCCCCTGGTATGGGCTGCTCAGTCTTAAAGCCGTTGTAAACTCAGAAGGTTTTTTTTTTTATCTTAATGCATTCCATGCATTAAGATATGGGGGCATATGGTTCTGCACAACCAAAGCTTTAAACAAGCTTGTGTCATAGGAGTGTGTCACCCCATGCACCAGAGCCGATGATAAGGCAGTACAGCCAGCCCTCCTGTACCCAGCTCGTCTCCTGGTTGTTCAGGGGCCCGGGCCCCTGCCGAGCAGAAGTGGCTATGCTGCCTTATTGCAGATACCGATCCTCTTGTTCTTCCTCCTGCATCGCTTCTGGCTTCTCCTCCTCTCTCGCAATTCAGCTGCACTGGAGGGGGGTCTGTTCTAGCATCTGCTCCTCCATCCTGTCCTCATGTCTTAAATGTAAGACATTTCACCAAAGCCCCCTAAAAGGACAGTTAGGAAATGTGAAAAAAAAAGAAGGAAGAACTACACCCCTAGCCACTGCCGCTTTGTGCTTGAGCTTTGGGGTGCACACCCTAATGCAGGGGTCTCAAACTGGAGGCCTTCCAGCTGTTGCAAAACTACAAGTCCCATCATGCCTTCTACTGTGGGAGTCATGCTTTAACTGTCAGCCTTGCAATGCCTCATGGGACTTGTAGTTTCCCAACAGCTGGAGGGCCGCCAGTTTGAGACCCCTGCCCTAATACAATAGGCTGCACACACCTATGGCTTGTGTTACATAGTATAAGTAGGTTCCATCAATAAGACGCAGCCTTCAGCCCAGATCATGGTGAAAGATGTTTCCATGGAGACATAATACTTGAAAACCATATTTTGTATGAAAAATTTGTTTTTATGCAAAATGTACACATTATCAGTAATAAAACAATAAAAAAAAGCATACAAAGATATAATTAAATCTTTACACACCTCCAATTTTTCTGCCACAACACAAGCATTCACAATCGGCTGTTCAATATAATAAAAATGTTGGCATCGGTGCAGCTTTTGATTGGAGAATGGTAGTCCATGTCGGTACTGCCACTGACCTCGGGTCACCTGACCTCAATATACATCACTGATTAGAAAACAAACTTTGCAGACAGCAGCAGTCCAGTAATTGGGGCACACAAACACTGATACTTCTCATTGGTCAGCATACAATATCTGTACTTGTTTTAAACAACTGCCCAACTTGGCAAGAGTTCCCATGATTTATAGATCCAACTCTATACAAACTAATAGCAACCCAATATTGGCTTCATAAATCCCCTCATGGATGGTGAAGATTTCAGTGTGAATTTGTTGTAGATGTGAGCGCACTTTATCCATCATCGCTGCTCATCACAGCTCGACATTAAAGTGACCCTGTCACCACACCATTTTTATCCAATATCTCACCTGTAAGGCCAAGTTCACACCTATGCGAATTGGATGAGGGTTTCTCCACATCCAATTTGCATGACAGGAGAGTGTGACCGGCTCTCTATGGAGCCGGTTCACATATCTCCGTTGCAGCTACGGGGCGGCTTGCACAGACGTCCTGTGCGTCTTTGGCTCCATTTCAGGGCCGAATTGAGGCAAAAATTCGGGCCTGAAACGGAGCCGGGCCTCAGCTGCGAGCTGCAACCGTCAGAGGTCTGAACCCCCAGCCTAAAAGAATTGTGAATACACTTGCCTTTCTGATGTCCTGTGTATTAAAAAGCTGCCACATCTCTGCTCCCTGGCCGCTGCAAATATTCTATATATGTGAGTGTATAGAATACTTACTCCCGCTACGGCTTCTGCGGTTCCTCTTGCCAGCTTGCATGTCGCTACAGGATGTGTGAGCCAAAAGGGAAGATCCACAGCAACTAGGGGGGGGGGGGCGTTTATTTAACCACTTCAGCCCCGGAAGATTTGGCTGCTCAAAGATTAGGCCATTTTTTGCGATACGGCACTGCGTCAATTTAACTGACAATTGCGCGGTCGTGCGACTTTGCAACCAAACAAAATTGACGTCCTTTTTTTCCCCACAAATAGAGCTTTCTTTTGGTGGTATTTGATCGCCTCTGCGGTTTTTATTTTTTGCGCTATAAACAAAAAAAAAAAGCGACGATTTTGAAAAAAAAAAAAAAGTAATATTTACTTTTTGCTATAATAAATATCCTCCCCTCCCCATTTTAGGCCAATATGTATTCTTCTACATATTTTTGGTTAAAAAAACCCCAAAAAAACGCAATGAGCGTATATTGATTGGTTTGCACAAAAGTTATAGCGTCTACAAAATAGGGGATAGTTTTATGGCATTTTTATTATTATTTTGTTTTTTTATTAGTAATGGTGGCGATCTGCGATTTTTATCGTGACTTCGACATTATGGCAGACACATCAGACACCTTTGACGCTATTTTGGGACCATTGTCATTTATACAGAGATCAGTGCTATAAAAATGCATAGATTACTGTGTAAATGACACTGGCAGGGAAGGGGTTAACCACTAGGGGGCGATGAAGGAGTTAAGTGTGTCCTAGTGAGTGATTCTAACTGTGGGGGGGAGGGGCTACCTAGGACATGACAGCGATCACTGCTCCCGATGACAGGGAGCGGTGATCTCTGTCATTACACAAGGCGGAATGGGGAAATGCCTTGTTTACATAGGCATCTCCCCGTTCTTCCTCTCCACACTGCAATCGCGGGGCGCCAGAGAACATTGAGTTCCCGGGACCCGCGGGCACGCTCCGGCTCGCCCGAAAGGCGGCAAATTTTAAAGGGACATACCTGTACGCCCATTTGCCTGCCTGTGCCATTCTGCCAAAGTACATCTGTGTGCACCGGTCGGCAAGCGGTTAAAGTGGTTGTAAACCTCAGACATGAAATATGAACTAAGCACATCCCTCTATAGTGTGTACTTGTCTTATTCCACTAAAGCCGTGTACACATGACCGGACTTTTCGACCGGACTGGTCTGACAGAACGAATCCGTCGGACAATCTGACCGTGTGTGGGCTTCATCGGACCTTCAGCTGACTTTTTTTGTCGAAAATCAGACGGGCTTTAGATTTAGAACAGGTTTCAAATCTTTCCGATGGACTCGAGTCTGGTCGAAAAATCCATTCGTCTGTGTGCTAGTCCGACGGACAAAAAAGTACGCAAGGGCAACAATTGGCTCCTGGCTATGAACTTCCTTATTCTAGTCCCTTCGTACGTCATCACGTTCAAACCAACGGACTTTCGACCAGACTTTAGTCCGTTCGTGTGTTGGCAAGTCCGGTCATTCGAAAGTCCATCGGACCTTTGATGCTGAAAAGTCTGCTCGTGTGTACGCGGCATAAGTGTCCTTTATGTCTGCTGACTCCTTCCTCTGCTATCTGCATGAATCACTTCTGACACCGAGAGAAAACAAAGGTGGCAAGGGATGGAGCTCCAGCACACAGGTTGAGATTGACAGCCTCAGCTCTGTTCCTGTGTGCTGTGTGAAGGGGGGGTTTGTGTCCTTTCCCTCCAATCAGTTCTCCTCAGTAAGCTCTGCAGAGGGTGACTTCAGCTCTCCGACCCCTTTTTCTAATACCTCAGACAAGCTGTATAAATTCTGGACTTTGAGTGGCTATAGGGAAACAGGTACAACTTATGTAGGAGGATTTATCTAATCTCAGCGTATCACCTGAGATCAGTCACTTCACTGGGAATATGGAAAGGTTTACAACCTCTTTAGACTGGAGATCAAAGATGTGGCAATTGTTTAACACATGGGCTGTTGGAGAGGCAAATATGAGTATTCCCTCTTTATTTCCAGTATTGAAGAGGTTGAACAAGTCAGCAATGGTAGACTAATACCATCTTCCCAGCTTCCTATATCTATGTACCTGAGGATGTGATCTGTCATGATATTGGCTACAATGGGCAGGCACTGAGCCTCTCTGGATTCCTGTACTGGCTGCTACTGTATGCTGGAGTCAGACCGGGTACATTGGAGGGTTCCGGCGCCTGGTACTTATCAGTGCTGCTCCTTTGTGGGGAAGGTGATCTTGGTAGCTTGGAAATCATGCTTGGAGAGATTTTGTTAAGTTGCTGTAGTAGATATTCATTTGTACTAACCAATGACCTGCAAAAGGAGAGCAAAGCCTGAGAACAGCAGCAATTATGTCACAAATAACTGTATTCCAAAATGACGGATACATATTATATGTATAGTGCGTTGTCCAATAAAAGGAGCCAGTAAAAAGCCTGGGCACCTAAACCCCCCTCCTGCCCAGACCAATTTTCAGCTTTCAGCGCTGTCGCACTTCGAATGACAATTGCGCGGTCATGCAACACTGTACTCATATGAGATTTTTAGCATTTTTTTCCCACAAATAGAGCTTTCTTTTGGTGGTATTTAATCACAACTGGGATTTTTATTTTTTGCTAAACAAACAAAAAAAGATGGAAAATTTTGATTAAAAAAAATCATGTTTCATAGTTTGTTATAAAATTTTGCAAACAGGTAATTTTTCTCCTTCATTAATATGCGCTGATGAGGCGGCACTGGTAGGCACTGATAGGCTGCACTGATGGGCACAGTTAAGGCGGCACTGATGGGCACAGTTAAAGCAGCACTGATGGGCACAGTTAAGGCAGCACTGATGGGGACAGATAAGGCGGTACTGATGGCCACTGATGGGCGGCACTGATGGGTGGCACGGATGGGCACTGATAGGTACCAATGATGGGCGGCACTGATGTGCAGCACTGTTGTTGAGGCACTGATTGTGGGCACTGATGGGTGGCGCTGGTGGGCACTGGTATGCGGCACTGCTGCCTATTGCTAGGTGGCACAGGTGGGCACTGATGATCTTTATCAGCTTGCCGTGCTCGGGACTGATGTCCCTCTCACGGCCGCCGGGGATCAGCTCTTTTTTCCTCCTCACGCTGTCAGCGCGAGAAGAAAAAATAGCCGATTACCGGCTCTGTTGACATCACATGATCAGCTGTCATTGGCTGACAGCTGATCATGTGGTAAGGGATTGGGATCGACCCCTTACTCCGATCTGTGATCAGGCGAGTCTCATAGACTCCCCATAGATCTCCCCAGTGGTAGACAGATAGCAAAAAAAAAAAACGAATTTACACATGCTTCGGCTTCAAGGCACATTAAGGCTGGGTTCACACTGCTCCGCAGCCGCCCCGGAGATACAGTATGTGAACTCGCTCCAAATAGTGCAGGTCACAATCTCCTGTCATGCGAATTGGATGCGGAGAAACCCACATCCAGTTCACAATAGTGTGAACCCAGCCCAAAGCTCCTACTGCTTTAACAAGCTTTTATGATGTGTTTTTGATGCTTCGGTGGTGCTTCAGTGATACTCTTTCAAAGCTTTGTTGAAGCTTGACAGATGCCATGTGTGTGTTGATATCTTACACATGCAATTTCTCCAAAACAAAGCGAAGCTAAAGCTGAAATAAAGCCTCTCAAAAGCTGCAGGTGCTTCAAGCGAGCGTTGTCATAGACTTCTATGGAGGCTTTGAAGACATTTTGAAGCACCACTAAGCCCCCGTTCACACCTATGCGAATTAGATGCGGCTTACACAGCATCCAGTTCGCAGGACATTTTAAAATACATTCATATGAATGCATCTGGTTCACATATGTGCGTTGCATTCGCAAAAAAAAGTGTGCATTTTCTGGGCATTGCGGTGCGAATTACAAGCCCATTATCTTCTATGGGAACGCATCTGCTTCACAGATGCATTGCGTTCTGAACATGGATTTTCTCCTCCTCACTACACCTCCCCCTCTCCCTCCCCCTCTCCCTGCTCACTGATCCGCAGCTAAAACCCAGAGGAACCTCTGAACAACTGATTTTTATCTTCCCAGTGAAACCTGAGCTTCAACTCGCACCGCACATGTGTGAACCCAGGCTAAAGCTACATGGGGTATTCATTTTAAAGTGAAGCCAAAGCAAAGCAAACAAAAGGTGTAAACAGGACCGTAAGTTAACCATTTTATTTAGTGACAGGGGCTTTGACTAGTCTTAAGAGAGCTTTACAAAGAGCGTCCAGAGCCTTGTTTTGAAGCAAGTGTAAATGAGCCCTATACAGGGGTTACAACCCTCTCTAGCCAAACTGAAAAAAAATGTTTTGCCATCAGTTTTACTCTAATGCCCCGTACACACGGTCGGATTTTCCGATGGAAAATGTCTGATCGGAGCGTGTTGTCGGAAATTCCGACCGTGTGTGGGCTCCATCGGACATTTTCCATCGGATTTTCCGACACACAAAGTTGGACAGTAGGAGATAAAATTTTCCGACAACAAAATCCGTTGTCGGAAATTCCGATCGTGTGTACACAAATCCGACGGACAAAGTGCCACGCATGCTCAGAATAAATAAAGAGATGAAAGCTATTGGCCACTGCCCGGTTTATAGTCCCGACGTACATGTTTTACGTCACCGCGTTTAGAGCGATCGGATTTTCCGACAACTTTGTGTGACCGTGTGTATGCAAGACAAGTTTGAGCCAACATCCGTCAGAAGAAATCCTAGGATTTTGTTGTCGGAATGTCCGAACAAAGTCCGACCGTGTGTACGCCCTATAAGTCCTGCCCCCACCATTCCACTGACAGATACAGAGTGTCCATGGATGGGAAAGACTATGACCTTTAAATGACAGAGGGTGGGGCTTAATGGGCAGAAGTCAAGGCCCCATGATTGTACCCACAAGAAGCAAAATGTCCTTCAATTTCAGCTCTGACTGTTTATAAGCCAAACATTCATGGCTGCAACACGATAGTCATCTTATAGCTATCCTGTAGAGGTCTAAAGCTACTGAACTGTAAGACTCCATTCACACCTAAGTGTACCAAAATCGCAGCAAAACACGGGACACATTTGCGATGCCATTATTTTTTAATAAGCGCCACAAAGGCGGTGTGATTTCGCGACAAAACGCTCTAAAATTGCAGCGGGGGAAAAAAAAAAAAAAAAAAACGCACTGCCAAGCGTGGCTGGCTCTGTACCAAAATTTGGTACATGAGCTTCTATGGCGTCTTTCTGGAGCGGAGGGAGGCCCATTCAAATGAATGGTGCCTTTTCAAAAATGCACCACAAAAACACACGCGGTGTCGCTGCAGTACGCTTAGGTGTGAATAGAGCCTAATGCCGCGTACACACGAGCGGACTTTCCGGCAGACTTGGTCCGGCGGACCATTCGATCGTGTGTGGGCTCCAGCGGACTTTTTTTTCCCCAAAAGTCAGACGGACCTAGAAATAAAACATGTTTCAAATCTTTCCAACGGACTCGAGTGCGGTCGAAAAATCCGCTCGTCTGTAGGCTAGTCCGACGGACAAAAACCGACGCTAGGGCAGCTATTGGCTACTGGCTATAAACTTCCTTATTTTAGTCCGGTCGTACGTCATCACGTACGAATCTGTCGGACTTTGGTTGATCGTGTCCGTTCGTTCGAAAGCCCATCGGAAAGTCCGTCGGACCAGTCTGGTCGAAAGGTCCGCCCGTGTGTACGCGACATTAGGGCTCTTTCAGATGGGAGGCTAGGGTGTGGAAAAACAGGCAGCTGAGTTTTACCGCGTCCCTGAATGCTAACAATACAGCTGAACAGGGCTGTACACATGTTGCAGCCACAATGCTTTATTTGGCAGCATTTTTAACTTGGGATGCAGCTTGACAGGTGCCAATGTCTCTCAAACTCGCCCACTGAGTTCAATGGGGTTGTGCCGCAACGGTGTGCATGCACATCACTGCGGTACGGTGGGGTGGTATGGTTACAGGGTTAGAACACCTCCTCACCACCTGTCAAATACCCTCTAAAAAGTTATCCAAACACTGATTGCTCTTCAGAGGGCTGTGCATTAGTAAACTGTTGGAATCAAGTGCGACTCAGTCCAGCGTAGTAGGCCCAATGCTACTATCCCTCTGGTGGGCACAGAGTCATCTAATAGTGCTTTACATGAAAATGGAAAATTGTATCAAATACTTACCGTAATTTTCCTTTCCTTGCGTCAACATGGCAGCATACTACCCACATGTGTGCTGCCATGTTGGCGCCAGGAAGATGGAAATTTGTATCAAATACTGTAATTTTCCTTTCCTGGCACCAATTTATGGCAGCATACATACAGGCTGCCATGTTGGCAACAGGAAATCTGGTATAACATGGCAATTACCTTTGACTGTTGTGTAGCAGATTCACGGTCTCCTGCAGTTTATTGGTCTTACTCAGTTGCTGCTGTAAGGAGTCCACCTGGAGGCTTAGCTGCTCGTACTTCTGCCGCAGGTCATCTGAAATACAGGAAAATGGTGACCACTTACTACAACCACCCATTGTCCCTAGCTAGCTAAAGTGGTATATCCCCCTTCAGATAAATTGCATGGACCTGGGTCTTCTGTAAACCAAACCAAATGTATTTTAAAACAGTACTTTCCAGTTGTCTGTGCTTTTCAGTCATGTCATTCTGTGCTTCAGCAGAGATGTTTCTATTGCTCCAAGAGTGTTTTTACAGGGCATGAGCACAAAGTCTCCTAATGTGGCCCATGTAATGCCTCCCATAGTTGACTGTTTGCTTCAGTTTTACTACCAGGGACTGATATACTCCAGGAAAGCTCTTTTCATGCTGAGCCAATTTAAAATGACCACAGCTGATCATAGTTAAAAGCCAAATGGCTTTGTGTGCCATTGAGAAGGTCATTAGCTCCTCCTGATTGAATTTACAAGTCATTTTTAGGAGGGGGTGATCCTTTTTTCAACTCAGTGATTCGATTTTTTATTTTGATTTTTATTGTTTTCTGGCATGTTGGTGTTATATCTTTTACTTGCATGTTTTAAGTGGCACTGAGTAAATACACCTGGGTAAAACAAAACCTGTGTCTGTCTTCATTTCAGGCTGCAAAGCAACAAAATGTGATTATTTTAAAGGAGGGGTGAGTTTAATTGAAGGGTTATTGGAGCACAGGAATATTCAGCGATTTGGACTACCTTGCATTAGTGGCAAATTCCCTCCCGTTTCCCTGCGGGCCACTTGGTTCTCTAGTTTATGGACTTTACTTCGTAGAAAATGATTTTCCTCCATAACTTTTATCAGCCTCAGTTTTATGGAATCCTGAAAGAGTAGAAAACACAGTATACTCTGTCAAACCCAATTGAATTGTACACTTTCTAATGTTTTTATTGCTTTAAACTAGGTATTAGTGTCATTATATCCCCTGTCGTTTGTTTGCCTTACCTTGTAATGATGGGCTCACATTTGGCTGCAGTTTGTCATGGATGATCAGCTCCCCTATGTCCATGTATTCATTCAAAGTGAAACTGAAAAAACAGACAAAGAGAAAGGCGCAAGCACCTAGTGCATTACCGAAAATGTATTGAGGCGAATAGAAGCTGCTAAAAACAAATACTCACAAAAAGGGGCAACTTGTAAAAGCCAATGAACCACAAGACGCCATACAGTGCAGGATACACGTACCCCAAAGACACCCCGCTGTGGTGTCAAGCCAACGCGTTTCGGGGGCGCACCCTATTCCTCAGAGCTAATAACTTATTAGCTCTGAGAAAGGGGGTGTGCCTCCAAAATGCATCAGTTTTACACCACAGCAGGGTGCCTTTAGAGTACTTGTATCCTGCACTGTATGGCGTCTTGTGGTTCATTGGCTTTTACAAGTTGCCTCTTTTTGTGAGTATTTGTTTTTAGCAGTTTCTATTCGCCTCAATGAATTTTTGATAATGCACTAGGTGCTTGCGCCTCATCTTTTTCTATTTTTTCAGTTTCACTTTGGATTCCCCTGTCCGAGGAGGGCTGCATCTGCCAAGCATTTAGGTTTGTGGTCCTGTAGTCCTATTCAACTGTGGAGGACCCCATAGGGCTGGAAGGGACTGCTCTTCCATGTATATATTCACCCAACTTGTCCCTATTCGCTATAGGGGCAGGCAACGTCTTGTTCAAGGTCACACAGCGTTCAATTCATGCCTTGCCATTTCCTCTGTGTTGCATCACTAATGTGGGAGAGCTAATGTGATGAAAACACATCTCCTCCAGCATGGTGACCTCTCTGGTAATGCTCTGCCTGTTTGTGGCTGTGTCAGATCTAATTACAGCACCTGTACCAGTGCTAGACTAAGAAACCCAGGGATTGTGGAATATGGAGTTTCTTCACAGGAAGTGTCAGTTCTTAGACTACAGACAGAAGTCATACATTAACCTTTGTGCGGTGCCATGCCAAAAATAAAAATTCACCAGAAGTGGAACATTGACTCTACTATAGGCTGTGTGTACAGGCCAAAAAATTACAGCATGAAACTACATGATCAACACTCATCTTATGCAGGTGAAAAAAACATAAAGGTACAGATATGAAAGTTTAGAATTGCCTTTAAAACTTAAAGTTAAAGCCTTGTCTAAGAGCAGATAGTTATCTACTATTTTCTTCATCTGAAACTGGCTGTACCCTATCACTAGGGCCCTTACTTCAGGGCTAAGCCATGCCAGCTGACATTCCCTTAGTGAATACCAGTGCCATTATTAGCCCTTTAAGTACTGTTGTTGGACAGGGGGGTTAGATGGGGTAGGATTTACGTCCTGAAGTAAGGCCCGTAGTTACAAAGTTAAACCTGAAGTTTAACCAGTTTGTATTTTGTCTTCCCTGGAGTTTACTTTTTTCATGAACATTGGGGCTTTGCAAACACTGTTATCATTACAGATGGCATACCATACTGTCACCATCCTCCAGCGCTCCATGGCTGTTCCTGGAACCTCGCAGCTGATCGCCCATAGGGAACATCTGTTTGGCCGAGTCTGAGGTCATCTGCTTGGTAAGCAGCTCTCGAGCAGGAACTAGCATGAAAGAACACCATGTTAGCTTACAGCAAAGGAAATTATTGTTTTTTAAAGCACTTCTCGTGTTCAAATGCCTAAAATATGAGAGCCATCGCTGCATGTTTGAAGACTACCAGTATTTTAGAATTACAATAAGGGCTTGTTTACACTTGCTTCAAAATGTGGCATTGGAAACGCTTTTTTAAATCAGTTCGGGGTTAGCCTGGCTTTATTTTGGAGGCATTGGAGATAGGAGATATCCCAGGATGCACTGGGAAACCAACAAGTGAACTAAAAAGATATCAGCAGTCACGTCCGGTTTATGTGTATATATTCTGGAAGTGTCTGGTGCAGATGTCACATCTGGTTTGCAGCAGGGAGAAGCAGAAAGGAATGTGGGAACTCTATAGTGGAAAATAAGCAGGGACCGCAGAGAGAGGACTAAGCGGTGGAGGATCAGCAGAGCTGGTGGAACAGAGTAGGAGAAACTAGCAGATGTCACATGTGGTGAGCAGCCTGGGAGCAATATAGCAGCATGTGAGCAGGAACTGGAGAGAGAGAAGGATCAGCAGAGCTTGGAGGTACTACTGAGTGGGAGATCCGCAGAGTCGGGGGGTTACTAATGAGCAGGGGATCAGCAGAGCTTGGAGGTACTACTGAGTGGGAGATCAGCAGTTAGGGGGTTAGTAATGAGCAGGGGATCAGCAGAGCTGGGGGTTACTAATGAGCAGGGGTTCAGCAGAGCTGGGGGTTAGTAATGAGCAGGGGATCAGCAGAGCTGGGGGTATTACAGAGCCAGGGAATCTGCTGAACAAGAGTATGAATGTGCTGGGGATCTGCTGAGCAAGGGTACTAATAATCCTGGAGATCTGCTGAATGGGAGCGAAGAAGAAAACATACTTTATTTACAAAAGTTTATAGCATAAATGAAGAAAAACATATTTTTTTTCAAAAATTTAGATCTTTTTAATTTGTTTAGCAAAAAATAAAAAACCCATTGGTGATCAAAATACCACCAAAAGAAAGCTCCATTTGTGGGGAAAAAAAAATTATAAAAATTTCCTATGTATACAGTGTAGCATGACCGCACAATTGTCATTCAAAGTGTGACAGCGCTGAAAGCTGGAAATTGCCCCGGGCAGAAAGGGAATAAAAGTACTCGGTATTGGGGTGCTTAAAAATTCAGGTACAGGAGCTCGTAATTTGCATTGAGGTTGATGCTTCTGAAGGTATTTAAAGCGGAGCTCCGCCGAAATTTTTTTTTTTTTAAAAGTCAGCAGCTACAAATACTGCAGCTGCTGACTTTTAAAATAAGGACACTTACCTGTCCAGGGCACCCGCGATGTCGGCACCCGAGGCCGAACCGTCTCTCGGTCCTCGGGTGCTGCCGCCTCCATCTTCGGTAAGGGAATCAGGAAGTGAAGCCGTGCGGCTTCACTTCCCGGTTCCCTACTGCGCATGCGCGAGTCGTGCAGCACAATACGGCTGGTCCCTGCTGTCTCTGGGACCCGTGTGTTTCCCAGCAGACAGCGGGGGGGAACAGGAAGTGGCGTAAATAACCGCAGATTCTGCGGCTATCTATGCTGGAAGTGGGTACAGATACCTGTAATATACAGGTATCTGCACCCCCCTCCCCCCTGAAAGGTGCCAACTGTGACACCGGAGGGGGGGAGGAATCCGATGAGTGGAAGTTCCACTTTTGGGTGGAACTCCACTTTAATCAGCATGATAGCCAGGCCACAAATATTTTCAAAAGAAGATGCATCAGCGTGACAGCCAGGCAACTATCATTTGTAGAAGGAGAGGTCATCAATGGCATCCTGTGTACTCTTTCAGTAGAGGTTTCCTTAAGTGCTACATTGTGAATAGTGCTTGTATTTGTTCTTGGTGAGTGAGCAGTCATATATATTTTGGTACATATGGAAGCTGCAGTGTGCCTTTCAGTATTTTTCTAGGGAAAGGACCAGAAAGTTCTTACTTGTCCCTTCCTGTCTATCCCTCAAATGCTTGATAATATAAGATACTCACCCAGAAATCTCTGATTGTGAAGGAGAGACCCCGAGCCATTCCAGTACCGATCCACTAAGTCCATAAGTTGCTGGAGAACATCTGAGATGGAAGAAGTCTCACTTCTACTGGGCGAGCTCTCCCTTTTCTTCAGCTCATTTTCACTCAGCAAATCCTCTCTCTGAAAACAACAAACGTTGTATTGCTCTATGACATTGCTATTGTATTGCATATTGCTGCCAACCAATATTATGCTTTAAAGTGCTTTAAAAAAAGGCAAAAAATGTTTTTTTTTCCAAAATAACAAACATGGTATACTCACCTGCTCTGTGTAATGGTTTTGCACACAGCAGCTCTGATCGTCCTCTTTTCAGGTCCCCCACCGGTGCTCCTGGCCCCTCCTTCCTGCCAAGTGCCCCCCATAGCAAGCCGCTTGCCATGGGGTACTCGTGCATGCTCGCTCCCGAATTGGCTGTGTGTCCATTCACACACAGGTATCACTCCATATTCCCATCGCACACGTTCCTGGATACGCTCTCAAAGATTTGGGTGCTGCAGCAAAGGCCAGCTGGAAGCTGGTTTGGAAAGTCACAAGGGAGATATTTGCCAGCACACCATGGATCGACAAGGTAGCATCCAAAACGGGTTTTTATTGCATGATCACATCACAGAGAAGTGCAACATTTCAGAGTCACACAGGACCCCTTTGCCAGGCATGCTTCGCCCCCCCCCCCCCTCTCTCCTTAATGGCTGTAATTGACAGCAGCAGGAGCCATAGCCAATGAGGAGGGAGAGTGTAATTTTCTCTTGTGCTCATTACTGGATTGAGATCGGGCTCAGGTAAGTAGAAGGGGGGATGGAGGGGGGGCTGCATGCAGAAGGAATTTTACCCTAATGCATAGAATGCATTAAAGTGGTTGTAAAGGCACAAGTTTTTTTACCTTCATGCATTCAATGCATGAAGGTAAAAAACCTTCTGTGTGCAGCATCCCCCCCTAACACCTGAGCCCACTCTTGATCCAACAATGTCCACGAGAGCCTTGCCTTTGCCAGCCATTGACTCCCGCTGCTGTCAATCACATACAGTGAGCCAATCAGGAGATGGAGGGGGCGGGCCGAGTGGGTTGACAGCTTTTTTTTTTTTTATGTGAGAATTGTTATTTAGATTGTATTTTATTATTACATTTTAAGGCTCCATGTCTGAATGGACACACAGAGCTGCAGGTCGGGGTCACTCCTACACTTCTCTGTGATGTGATCATGCAATAAAAACCCGTTTTGGATGCTACCTTGTCGATCCATGGTGTGCTGGCAAATATCTCCCTTGTGACTTTCCAAACCAGCTTCCAGCTGGCCGTTGCTGCAGCACCCAAATCTTTGAGAGCGTATCCAGGAACGTGTGCGATGGGAATATGGAGTGATACCTGTGTGTGTGAATGGACACACAGCCAATTTGGGAGCGAGCATGCACGAGTACCCCATGGCAAGCTGCTTGCTGTGGGGGCACTTGGCAGGAGGGAGGGGCCGGGAGTGCCAGTGAGGGACCCGAGAAGAGGAGGATCGGGGCTGCTCTGTGCAAAACCATTACACAGAGCCGGTAAGTATGACATAATTGTTATTTTAATGTAAAAAACAAAAAAAAAACAAAACGAGGGTTTAGTACAGTGGATGGCAAACCTTGGCACCCCAGATGTTTTGGAACTACATTTCCCATGATGCTCAACTACACTGCAGAGTGCATGAGCATCATGGGAAATATAGTTCCAAAACATCTGGGGTGCCAAGGTTCACTATAACTGGTTTAGTAACACTTTAAAAAGGTAAAAAAAACTTCTGCCTTTAGAACCACTTTGGGAATTCTCCCATATTAAAAAGATCATACAGTGTGGTTATGGACTTACATGCAGGTCTGAATAGAGATCGGAGGGTTTCGGCGATATCAGGGAGTTCAGGCTGCTGGATCTTTTCAGTCCCATTTGAGTCAAGTTTGAAGTGGACGATTTCTCTGGATTCCAGGCGCTCTTGTAATCTCTACACAATTCGGCAGTTTTTGCAGTAAAGTGAGCGTTTGATAGCGTGGGTTTAGAAGGCAGCGTGTAGGTCTTGGAGATGTCACTGAAACCTTTTCTAAGAGCAGAGAGAGAACTGGAAGACGAGGGTGGGTCAGCCATATGTGTTGTAATATAAAGATCTAGAAGAATACAACATATGTACAATTATCAACTGTACCTGAAACATTGTCTAGAGCTACAGTTTTTTCTTTCTTTTTTTTTTTTTTTTTAAAGTATAACTAACTAAAACGTTCAAATGGAAGAGCTTCTGAGCCTGGGGAAACCACAATAGTGTGAACCTAGCCTTGGGAAGATTCACTTTCTTTATTTTTTCTGTTTACTTTTATCATAGAAAGTCAAAGAAAATTCCAAATTTTGGGTTGATAGAGGGGAATCTTCCAATGGGGACACTAGTTCTGGTGAACTTAGTGACAACCAGTGGGTACCTCCCTTTGGGAGGGATTTCCTCTCACTTCCTGTAGAACAGGAAGTGAAGGCAAATATCCCCATAAAGGGACACAGATAGCAAAAAAACTGATAGGGTTTATAACCTTCCCTTACTTTAACCAAAATGAATATATATGAGATATGTTGTATTGCGGTCTGTATCCCCGAGGGAAAGATTTACTCTCCCTATTTATCCTGGGTAACTGGCCTTTTTGGACTGATATTGGGAGACAATCAAATGTTTTGAGTTGGTACCAAAACAGGAATAGATGGAAAATCTTCCAAAAGGGGACACTTTTTAATAGTGGTGACAATAGATTGGGAGAAGAAAATATTACAGCGCACACATGCAAAAAAGACATTTACCTCAAGCAAGGCTAGTTTAAAACACCTAAGCATTTCTAGAAAAACATTTTCAAAAAATATGGGGATTTGGTCACACCATATTGCTATATTGTGCTAAGCCCACTTACTGCGACAAAGTACCCCATAATCAGTGGGTCCTACACTATCCATGGAGTGGGAGAACCTGCATCTCTGAACCATGAGAGCATTGCACTCTTCTAAATGGGAGAATCATAAGGTCTCCACCCATGACATAAGTGGACACTAATTAAAGGTACTTATGTTATGTAGTGAGGTGCTCTGCACCCAAAAGGATTTGGTCAGAATCCATACAATATACAAACAAGATATTTGGGGGGCACACTCTAAAAAATGCATTAAAGATGGTGCAGCCATAAGACCATACAGTAGAAGAAAATATTACAGCGCTTACATAACATAAGTACCTTTAATTAGTGTCCACTTGTGTCATGGGTGGATACCTTATGATTCTCCCATTTAGAAGAGTGCAATGCTCTCATGGTTCAGAGATGCAGGTTCTCCCACTCCATGAATAGTGTAGGACCCACTGATTATGGGGTACTTTGTCGCAGTAAGTGGGCTTAGCACCATATAGCAATATGGTGTGACCAAATCCCCATATTTTTTGAAAATGTTTTTCTAGAAATGCTTAGGCGTTTTAAACTAGCCTTGCTTGAGGTAAATGTCTTTTTTGCATGTGTGCGCTGTAATATTTTCTTCTACTGTATGGTCTTATGGCTGCACCATCTTTAATGCATTTTTTAGAGTGTGCCCCCCAAATATCTTGTTAATAGATTGGGAGAGCCCCCCCCCCCCCCTCTAACTTTGGAGATATTTCCACTGACTTCCTGTGGGAACAACTGAAAAGAAGTCTATCCAATGGCACTTGGGAATTGAATTGAAGAAAGACGTACCTCCGCCACATTTGTTTGCCAAAACTTCAAAAAGCTTTGACAAAAAAAAAAAGTGACGGAGGTGGGTCTTTCTTTGTTCGAACTCAGGGAAGAACAGGCCCCATTGGGTTGGCACCCAGGATGACAGGCTGACTGAAAACAAATCAGTGTTCACACCCTGGCTTGGGCTTGTGAAGACAGTTAAAGCATAGAGATAGCACAGGCAGAGGTAATACGATTAGATTAGCATAGCTTTGTTATGTTCCTGGATAGAGTACACTAGTGTCTTTAAAAAGTACAGTTATCCTTTAAGTTCATCACATGCCCATATATATCTCTTTAAGATTGTGGACACAAAAGACAGCATTGAACCTCTCACCTAATTTCCTGCTCTCAAAGGAGCTTACAATTCATTTTTTCTATCACAGTCCTACAGGGCCATTTTGGGTGGAAGCAAGACAAATACATTTTTGAGTAGGGAGAGAAAAAGACGAGATATAAATGATAGTCTGATACCGGAACTCAGCCGCAGTAGCCTCTCTCTGCTGGTCTCCTCGCCATTATGTGAGGGTTTGAGACGGTCCCTTGTCTCTGAGCTTTGGCCGATGTCATCGATGTCACCAGACCTAACCCTTTCCTTCCCATCGAGAGTGCTTGCCCTCATCCTCTCGCTGCCCGCAGCATCTTTCCTTACTGGTGTAGATGTTAGGTAGGTATTCTTGAAGTTAAATGCCGTCCCCAATTTGTCCGGGTAGCTAAAACCCAAATGTTTTGTGGAGCTGATATCTTCTTCATTTTTCATAGGCGTAGAAATATCCTCTTGCTTTGGGAAAAACTCAGACATTGTGGAGTCGGCGAAGGTGACGCGGTGCCCTTCTTTAGCACGAGAAGAGGGGCCTGGAGAACGGAGAGAAGAGCGTGTTGGGGATGGCAATGGCCTGTACTCTAAACAGGAAAACAAAGCAAAGGGGAAATATAAAAAGTCTGAGCTCAGTGGGGTTCTCTCACAAAACACCCCTGACCATTCTGTCCAGCTAAATGAGGTCAACTGTCAGCAGAGTTATAACCAGCATTTCAATCCTAATTATCACTTGTTATTACTCCGTTGGTCCCTACGCATTCCAGTCATCACAAGATATTTCCCATTACAAATGGCATAGTAAATATAGAAATAACAACTTTGCAAACTAAACTTTGTTGTGCTGTACCTCTAAATAAAACAAGTGTGATGAAATAAATAAAATGTTCAAATAAATAATACCTGAAACAAATCAATATATAATGTGTCAACACCGCCAGTGAGATATACCTTATACTCTGTGTTATATCTTATAGTCCATCTAAGTACCTTAACAATTTAAAAATCTCCCAATGCGTTCCACCACACACAGCCTCTTACCAGTCAGAAAGTCCCCAAATTGTAGGTGGTCTTAATACACTCACAAATACATGGGATCTGCTGCAGCAAGATGTATCCTAGGACATGGGAACCACAGGGCACACCAATAGGGATTCTCCTAAATCACCTCTCACTCCGCATACATCAATCCAGCAAGAGAAAAAAAAATAACATCCTATTTTCAGCGGACCCCTTGGGAACGTCTAATGGGACAAAACACATTGGGGGGGAGGCCTGTGCTGACGTCATCATGCACGCCAGAGCTAGGTTTCTGCAATGCTCTTTACACACATCAGATTGTAAGTAGATTTACAGTTTATAGACCATTAAAGATGGTGGTTATACACAATGGGAGGCTGTTATTTGTTTCTCTTGCCAGATTGATGTATGTGGAGCAAGAGAGGTGATTTAGGAGAATCCCTGTTGCTGTGCCCTGTGGTTCCCATGTGATAGGATACATCTTGCTGCATCAGATCCTATGTATTTGTGAGTGTATTAAGACCACCTATAATTTGGGGTATTTCCGACTGGTAAAAGGCTGTGGGTGGCAATGGTGGTGGAACTCACCAGGAGATTTTCGAGTTTTTAAGTCACTTGGATGGACATTTCTTTTGGACCATATGATATAACACAGAGTATAAATCTGAGTGGAGGGGTTGACTCACTATATATTGATTTGTTTCACATATTATTTATTTGAAATTTTTATTTATTTCATCACACTTGATTTAATTAAAGGGTACAGCGCAACAATATTTGAAAGCTGATCTATGCACTTGTATTTTGTGCTGCTGTACATACAAAGCCTTGAAAAAGTATTCACACCCCTTGAAATTTTCCACATTTTGTCATGTTACAACCAAAATTGTAAATGTATTTTATTGGGATTTTATGTGATAGACCAACACAAAGTGGCACATAATTGTGAAGTGGAAGGAAAATGGTGAATGGTTTCCAATTTTATTTAGAAATAAATAATATCTAAAAAAGTGTGGGGTGCATTTTTTATTTAGCCCCCTTTAAGCTGATACCAGACAGGTCAGGGATAAAGTTGTGGAGAAGTTTAAAGCAGGGTTAGGTTATAACAAATATATCCCAAGCTTTGAACATCTCACGGAGCTCTGTTCAATCCATCATCAATGGAAAGAGTATGGAACAACTACAAACCTACCAAGACACGGCCGTCCACCTAAACTGACCGGCCGGGCAAGGAGAGCATTCATCAGAGAAGCAGCCAAGAGGTCCATATTAACTCTGGAGGAGCTGCAGAGATTCACAGCTCAGGTGGGAGAATCTGTCCACAGGACAACTATTAGTCGTGTTCTCCACAAATCTGCCCTTTATGGAAGAGTGACAAGAAGAAAGACATAAGAAGTCCGTTTGCAGTTTGTGAGAAGCCATGTGGGGGACACAGCAAACATGTGGAAGACGGTGCTCTGGTCAGATGAGACCAACATTTAACTTTTAGGCCTAAAAGCAAAAGGCTATATGTGGTGGAAAACTAACACTGCACATCACCCTGAACACACCATCCCCACCGTGAAACATGGCGGTGGCAGCATCATGTTGTGGGGATGCTTTTCTTCATCAGGGACAGGGAAGCTGGTCAGAGTTGAAGGGAAGATGGATGGAGCCAAATACAGGCCAGGGCAATCTTAGAAGAAAACCTGTTATGCCCTGTACACACGAGCAGACTTTTTCGACCGGACTGGTCCGCTGGACCGAATCCGGCAGACAATCTGACCGTGTGTGGGCTTCATCGGACCTTCAGCGGACTGTTTCTGTCGAAAATCTGACGGACTTTAGATTTGGAACATGTTTCAAATCTTTACGTCGGAACTCCACCGGACCCAGAAATCCGCTTGTGTATGCTAGTCCGACGGACGAACACCGAAGCTAGGACAGCTATTGGCTACTGGCTATGAACTTCCTTATTTTAATCCGGTCGTACGTCATCACGTACGAATCCGTCGGACTTTGTTTTGATCGTGTGTAGGCAAGTCCAATCATTCTAAAGTCCGTCGAAAGTCCGTCGGAACTTTGTTGTCAAAAAGTCCGCCTGTGTGTACAGGGCATTAGAGTCCGCAAAAGACTTTAGACTGGGGCGGAGGTTCACCTTGCAGCAGGACAACGACCCTAAACATACAGCCGGAGCTACAATGGAATGGTTTAGATCAAAGCATATTCATGTGTTAGAATGGCCCAGTCACAGTCCAGACCTAAATCCAATTGAGAATCTGTGGCAAGACTTGAAAATTGCTGTTCACAGGCGCTCTCCATCCAATCTGACAGAGCTTGAGCCATTTTGCAAAGAAGAATGCGTAAAAATGTCCCTCTCTAGATGTGCAAAGCTGGTAAAGACATCCCCAAAAAGACTTGCAGCTGTAATTGCAGTGAAAGGTGGTTCTACAAAGTACTGACTCCGGGGGGGCGCCATACAAATCCCCCCCCACACTTTTCACATATTTATTTGTAAAAAAGTTTGGAAACCATTTATCACTTTCCTTCCACTTCACAATTATGTGTCACTTTCTGTTGGTCTATCACATAAAATCCCAATAAAATACATTTACGTTTTTAGTTGTAACGAAATGGGGAAAATTTCAGGGGGTATAAATACTTATTCAAGGCACTGTATATAACACTTGTAAATTAATTGCTGCATTAAGCACAGTTTTCTTTAGTTTAATTGATTTGAAATATAGAAATATAATTTAGTATGAATAAGATAAATATCAAAATATTATACCAATACCATCTTCAAAGTCGGTTTGTGGCTGTAGATAGGACTGGTGCTCTTCTGACTGTAAATGGAAACAACTTTTCATGTAAATGGAGATCCAATAAATATAATGTTATCATAATTATAATTTGAGCTAATGTGAAAACAGACTCTTTCCATTTGAATTCTAATACTGTTGGTAATACTTTAATTCATATGCCCAGAACAAAGACGCTCATTCAATTGGAGGACTAAAGTGATCCTATTAAAGTAGAACTAAATGCAAAAACTTTTTTTTCCCCAACTTGGATACAGTAAAGGAGGGTAATAATCTTTGTCAGGTCATCTGTGTCCCATTGGGAAGGTTTCCCCTCACTTCCTGTCCCATAGCCACAACAGGAAGTATTAGGAAATCCTTCCAAAGCGAGAGAATCCCTGGTTGTCACCAAACTTGTTCTCCACTTTATTACGGTTTTAAGGACAACCCTAAATTTGTTTACAACCAGTAACTGGTCAGTGGAATTAGTCACAGCTTGGTCCAGCTGAGAGTTTTCATTTCATGCCTATGGGTACCTTTAGTGGGTATGTGGGGGATCAGGCCAGCAGCAGAACAAAATTATCTCAAGAAACGGTTCTTCAAGTTTATTGACAATTTTTTCCATTTGACTTTTTTTTTTTTATTACACTGCTTGTCTGCAGCTAACAATGATGGAATTGAACTGAACACTTATGAGTATTGGGGAACCCATCTGCCCTTAGAAATGGGATTAGAACTCAGAATGACCCCTGGTTTTATATGTTATACAGAAGGTAAACTTACCTGATACTTAGAGGGAGAAGAGCCTCTGGTATAATCTCTGGAATGCTGTTCCTGACTATTTGTCCTGCCCATTTCTGAAACAAAAAAGGATCAGAGTGTCAGAATTGTCTCTATTATACAAAATGCAGCAGAGAAACATTTCATGAACATAAATGCTGGTATCACAATGGGGGGTATTTACGAAAGTCAAATCCACTTTGCACTACAAGTGCAAACTACAAGTGCAAAGTGCACTTGGAAGTGCAGTCCCTGTAAATCTGGGGGGGGGGGGGGGGGTCGGAAATGAGGGGAAGCTCTGCTGATTTTATCATCCAATCATGTGCAAGCTAAAATGCTGATTTTTATTTTCCTTGCTTGTCCCCCTCAGATCTACAGCAGCTGCACTTCCAAGTGCACTTTCAGTGCAATTTCAAGTGCAGTTTGCACTTGTAGTGCAAAGTGGATTTGGCTATAGTAAATAACCCCCAATGTATTATTTTGAAATAATAAGCAAATTGCATTTACACTGAGCTGCTCCAAATGCACTTGAAGACATGCAATACAACACACTGCATTAAAGCTGATGTTTAGGCCACATGCACATGGATGGTCATCATGGGAGCATGGTTCGCTGCGTTCAGAGGTGGCTAAACACCTCCTCTGTACACAACAACACTCTGGGGGTTATTTACTAAAGGCAAATCTACTTTGCACTACAAGTGCAAACTACAAGTGCAAAGTGCATTTGAAATTGCACTAAAAGTGCACTTGGAAGTGCAGTCGCTGTAGATCTGAGGAGGATATGCAAGGAAAATAAAAACCAGCATTTTAGCTTGCACATGATTGGATAATAAAATCAGCAGAGCTTCCCCTCATTTCAGATCTACCCCTCAGATTTACAGCGACTGCACTGCAAAGTGCACTTTCAGTGCAATTTCAAGTGCACTTTGCACTTGTAGTTTGCACTTGTAGTGCAAAATGGATTTGCCTTTTGTAAATAATCCCCTCTGTGCTCTGGCTGCATACAAACTGGAGGATTCGCCGCGGCCAGAACTCTGCCAAAATCCTGAACACACACTGGTTGTGTCCGGGGTCAGCCAGAGGCTCTATTCGCATACAGCCACTGCAATAATCAATAAAATACATTATTGCATTAGTAAAGTAATAAAGAAGTCGGGAGCTTGGTCCCCAATCAAGCCTCCTTAGAGAACAGGGGCAATTGGACTATCTCGGTACAATATAAACTACAATAAATTCAAGTATGTAGGCAGATATGTATAAAATGTATATAAAGGTTTATTAATACAAAATTAATAACACATAGTGAATAATCAGGTACAGATTAAAAGCATGGTAACAATCCATATGTATCACCAAGATAATGATCCCCAAACGGGGAACATCACAGTGGGATAGATGATCGCGGATCACATCTCTACTAGTTTTGCGGTCTAATGCCGTTTTGTCAGGAGGATATCCGTAATTTGATTGGCAAATGATCAATAACAATACTATTGACATTTGCCGATCAAATTACAGATATTGCATTAGACCGCGAAACTAGTTGAGATGTTATCCGTGATCAACTATCCCACTGTGATCTTCCCCGTTTGGGGATCATTATTGTATCTTGGTGATACATATGGATTGTTACCATGCTTTTAATCTGTACCTGATTATTTGTTATGTGTTATTAATTTTGTTATAATAAACCTTTATATACATTTTTTACATGTCTGCCTACATACTTGAATTTACTCTAGTTTATATTGTACCGAGATAGTCCAATTGCCCCCATTCTCTAAGGAGGCTTGGTTGGGGACCAAGCTCCCGACCTCTTTATTTCTTAGTTTCAGGATGATGGTACAATTTTCTACATATTTTTTATCACCATTACTGCTATAGAGACTACTTCTATCTTTCTGCATTAGCAAAGTAAATACTGATTCTGCTTAATACAGTTTTAAGATCTTACCAGTCATATTGCTCAATCCGAAATCCAAGTGAGCTTTAGCTCCTCCTTTATCCCCATAGAGATGGCTGCGTGACGGGCTGTGCATAGAGCTGAAACGTCAATAGCAATTTATTATTGATATCTCTTACACAGTCTACTCACATCATCCATAACCATATATAAATTTGTATGACCCTTCACGTTGTTACACAACACAATATGGCCGTACTGAGCCCCTCCCATGTCTACAACATACTAAAAGCTGAGAGTTCTGCCAGTTAAGCTGCTGTGACATCACTTATCACGTGTACAAATCCTTTAATACTCAAGTCCACCATTCACTCTGTCAGTTACTACACAGCTAAATCCAAATAAACATTACAAACCAATACAGGATTGTTAAAAGCTGAACTCTGAGATGAGTAAATATTGTCTACATTCAGTCATTATGTGTATTCTTGGATCTCGGTGAGCTTTGTATATTTCTCTCAGGCCTGTGCATTAATCCAGTGTGAGATTTCCTGTAATAAAGACCGCTCACTGCTGCTCTTTCACCTTGTGCAGGGTGACTGGTCTTGTCTCCGCCCCCCTCCTGTAGTTTTCTGCAGGTAGACTGTGGTGGGTGGGGCATGCTGGGTCCCTCCCACAGCTCTGCTCTCTCTCTTTCTCTCTCTCTCCTGTGCAGGGTGACTGGTCTTGTCTCCGCCCCCTCCTGTAGTTTTCTGCAGGTAGACTGTGGTGGGTGGGGCATGCTGGGTCCCTCCCACAGCTCTGCTCTCTCTCTCTCCTGTGCAGGGTGACTGGTCATGTCTCCACCCCCCTACTGTAGTTTTCTGCAGGTGGACTGTGGTGGGTGGGGCATGCTGGGTCCCTCCCACAGCTCTGCTCTCTCTCTCTCTCTCTCTCTCTCTCTCCTGTGCAGGGTGACTGGTCTTGTCTCCACCCCCCTCCTGTAGTTTTCTGCAGGTAGACTGTGGTGAGTGGGGCATGCTGGGTCCCTCCCACAGCTCTGCTCACTCTCTCTCCTGTGCAGGGTGACTGGTCTTGTCTCCGCCCCCCTCCTGTAGTTTTCTGCAGGTAGACTGTGGTGGGTGGGGCATGCTGGGTCCCTCCCACAGCTCTGCTCTCTGCACAGGCTTTGTACAGCACAGCGATGATGTCACTGTTACTTTACCAAGGTATTATCTTGTATTACAAAGGCGTTTGGTGCAAACTGAATTTATATTCTTTAAGTTAAATAGGAACAAATTTAAATGAAGGTTCCGATGCCAAGGTGTCAGCTTTATATGAGTCACATGCTTCTCCATACTTGCAAGTATGCAGTATTTTCTTCTCTTACAGCAGCTGAATGGAGTGGTGGGGAAGTGAAGGAGAGGTAAGCGTGTGCTGCAGGGGAGGAGGAGAATAAATCGGAGTCCCCCCCTCCAAAAATTAAAAGTCAGCAGTTACACATACTGTAGCTGCTGACTTTTATTATTAGGACACTAATAAGTGGGGAACCCGCATCCAATTCGCAATAGTGTGAACCCGGCCTAAAGCTGGCCATACATTATACAATTTTCTTGTATAATTTTCCTTTAGGCTCGGTTCACACTGGAACTGGCTGTGCGTCCCTGTTCCCCTGTTTCCGGGCCGAATCTATGCCTGAATTCGGCCCTGAAACGGAGCCAAAGACGCACATCATTACTGTGCAGTGCGCTCCGCAGCCGCAACAGAGATATGTGAGCCGGCTCCATAGGGAGCCAGTCACATTCTCCTGCTATGCGAATTGGATGTGGAGAAACCCGCATCCAATTTGCTTAGGTGTGAACCCGGCCTTAGATTTACCAAAACCATGTAATATGAGGTCAGACACTAAACACTTTCAAATTGTAGGCAAGCAGGCAGGCCCTTGCACTACACAGTGGAAGGTAAATCTAAAAGAAATGGAACAAGAAAATTGTACAATGTGTAGCCAGCTTTAGACTGCTTTCACGCTGCTCTGTTGCAAAAACGTGGTAAAAACACTTATGCCCCGTACACACGGTCGGACTTTGTTCGGACATTCCGACAACAAAATCCTAGGATTTTTTCCTTGTCTTGCATACACACGGTCACACAAAGTTGTCGGAAAATCGTTCTAAACGCGGTGACGTAAAACACGTTCGTCGGGACTATAAACGGGGCAGTGGCCAATAGCTTTCATCCCTTTATTTATTCTAAACATGCGTGGCACTTTGTCCGTCGGATTTGTGTACACACGATCGGAATTTCCGACAACGGATTTTTTGTTGTCGGAAAATTTTATATCCTGCTCTCAAACTTTGTGTGTCGGAAAATCCGATGGAAAATGTGTGATGGAGCCCACACACGGTCGGAATTTCTGACAACACGCTCCGATCGGACATTTTCCGTCGGAAAATCCGACCGTGTGTACGGGGCAATATGCATTTTTGCTGCGTTTCCTGTTTGCCTGACGACAGCCATGTAACTCAAAAAATGCACCAAACACACAACCGTGGGTGCGTTTTTGATGCGTTTTCAATGCATTTCAATGGAGAGGTACGGTTTTAAAACACCCAAGATGCACCAAGAATGTATCATGCAGGACTTTTAAAAACGCAATGGACTGCTGTGAAGAGAGGATTTTATGGTCGTGCAATTTTTCTTCTGCTTATTGTAAACGCAAAAACAGAAGAAAACTGATCAGTGTGAAAGCAGCCAGAGAGATCCACCAATCTCAGCACACCCTACACAGGAACAGACAAGTATGAACAGCCCTGCAAGGCATCTCTACACTGCAAACAGGTGGCAAGCTGCACATCCGGCTGTAGCTCCATTCACATGCATGACAATAGTCATTTTATGTCTTCCCCCCAAACAACAAAAAGGGGCATTTTACGGACTGTAAGCACTCACCTCCCGGACTCGGACGTCTCCTGAGATTTTAGCTGGAAGTTATACGTTGCGTTTTTTCTCTCGCTCTCCCTCACCGGTCTCTCATCTGAAAAGAGTGACATATCTGCAGTTAGATCTGGAAGGTGTGAAATGCTGTACTGACCCCCCCTCCTCCTCCTAGTTTCTGCTGATCTACTGCATGGCCGGTGCAGCGAGACGAGTAATGGGCCTGGCTGACAGTTGGATGAACTGAACTTCATGCATAAGCCAAACAAACTCCTGAGGAAGCCATAGCAACATCCCAGGCAGTACACAACACAAACCTGGGCAGGGACCTCCCTTATTATACTCACTCTGTGGGTAAGATTGCTTTGGGTTAACCATTGAACTACCCTGCAGGACAAATACCTACCGAGAAATAAATAAATAAATAAATAAAAGCACATCAAGGCAGAGCCCTCCGGGGATGTTAGGAAAACTAGGGCTGGCCATAGGAAGATCGATTTTTTTTTTTTTTTTTTTGATCATCAGGTGGGCTGAATGGTAAAAAAAAAAAAAAAAAAAATAAGACATTCCCCTATTCACACATGCTGTACAAATGTATTTTGATAGTGCGACTGTCAAAATACACTGATCAGCAGCTGCTGCCTATTGGCTGATCTACAAACGTTTTTCACTATAGATCATTAGCCCGCGTTCACATCGGGACCTTTTGACATGCGATTTTTTTTTTAATCACTTTTTCTTTATTAAAGTGACACTAAGACCCCTTTCACACTGGGGCGGTTTGCAGGCGTTATTGCACTAAAAATACCACCTGCAAACCTCCCCAAAACAACCTCCGCTGTTTGTTCAGTGTGAAAGCCTGAAGGCTTTCACACTGAATCGGTGCGCTGGCAGGAGAAGAAAAAAACTCCTGCAAGCCGCATCTTTGGAGCGGTGAAGGAGCGGTGTATTCACTGCTCCTAAACCGCTCCTGCCCATTGAAATCAATGGGACAGCGCGGCTATAGCCGCGCTGCACGAGTGGTTTTAACCCTTTTTCGGCTGCCAGCAGGGGGTGAAAACCGCACCGCTAGCGGCCGAATACTGCGGTAAAACAGCGCTAAAAATAGCGCTGTTTTACCGCCGACGCCCCCTACCGCCCCAGTGTGAAAGCAGCCTAAAGGTACAGTTTTTTTTTTTTTTTTTGTTTAAATAACAACATGTTATACTTACCTCCACTGTGCAGTTCATTTTGGCACAGAGTGGCCCCGATCCACCTGTTCTGGGGTACCACGGCGGCTCCCCCTCGCAATAGATAACCCCCTCTGGGAAGCTTCCAAGGGGGTTACCTTACGGGCAGTGTGTGACTCGGCCCCGCCCCCTGAGTCATTGGATTTGATTGACAGCAGCGGGAGCCAATGGCTGCGCTGCTATCAATCTATCCAACGAAGAGCCGAGAAGCCGTGGAGAGAGAGACGCGGGATCGCGCCCACGGAAATTTCGAGGCTCAGGTAAGTAAAACTGCAAGGTGTTTTTTCACCTTAATGCATAGGTTGCAATAAGGTGAAAAAAACACCAACCTTTACAGCCCCTTTAAGACAAATTTCAACATACAACATGGAAATACCCATTGCACAATATATCTATATAAATCTTTTCATTAACATACACCACACTAACCAAAACACACCGGATCTTTGATCATGTCTTGTTCAAAAGAGAGAAAGAAAAAACAAAAAAAAGGAAAAAGCCCACCCACTTACCTACCCATAACCAAAACTCAATTTGTGTAAAACATTCAAAGTATAATTAAGAAGGGGGCTTTACAGCGCCCTATTACATTTGTCAAACAACCAACAATACAAAAACAACAACAACAAAAAAAAGTAATAAAAAAAAAAATATATATATATATATATATATATATATATAAAAAAATAAAAAAATAAAATTTCAAGTTACTATTTTCGTGTCCTATTATGTTTAGTGTTTTAATTCAATATAATCTCACTCTACTATTTCATTTTTCATACCTCTTGACATGCGATTTGACATGTCAAATCGCCGGCTATTGCCGGCAACAGCACCGTTCGAATCGGTGCGACACCGCACCGATTCCCAAAAGTAGTTCCTCTACTACTTTTGGCGACTTCGAGAGGGATTTGAATAGACATCTGTGCATGAACCCGCACAGATGTCTGTCAAATCACAGCCCCCCCCCCCAAAGTCACACTGCTTTTCCAGTTTAAAATCGTGAAGTTCTGCTGAACTCACACAATTTCAAACCCGCCCTCAATGTGAACCTAGGCTTAGATCGATTTCTATGGAGCGGGAACGGTCATAGATGGATCGCAATTCAGCCGGTCAACAAGCTGAAGTTAGAAGGTCATTGGTTACTTTGCACAGCTGCACCAGAATCTGTGTGCACCAGTTTTAGTAAATCTTCTCCTTTGAATGGAGTGGCTGCCATGCAGTAACCGTAAGCCCTGGTTCACGCCGATGCTGCTTTGAAATCACGCTACTTCAGTGCGATTTGCACTGCTGATTTCATTGAGGCTTGCAACTTAATTTAACAGAAGTCTATGCAAGTCGCAATGACCAGTCGCACTGGTGTGAATGGGGACCTAGTATCCAAATTATCTTTGCATATCTACAAAACTTTTTAAAGGATAAGTTCACCTTTGGGAACATGTAACATGTTCCCACTCCTGCATTGACTCGGTAATCCCAGCCCTCTGTGGGACAGCAGTACGGGGAGAAGTTCCCCGTACCAGCTGTCACTGTTTGAATAGAGCATGGCAGTGCGGAGCTCAGCCCACACGGCTGCATCATTAGTTCACAGGGTTCTGTGATTGAATAGACTACAAGTACCGACATCCTTTGCAGATGTGGGCTTGTAGTTCTCAATGAACTATCACGGCGCTGTTGAGCGCTCTAGGTCATGGGTGCTAAACCAGTGGCCCTCCAGCTGTTGCAGAACTACAAGTCCCATGAGGCATTGCAAGGCTGACCGTTACAAGCATGACTGCCAAAGGCAGAGGCATGATGGGACTTGAAGTTTCACAACAGCTGGAGGGTCACAGGTTGAGCACCCAAGCTCTAGTTCGGGGATATGCAATTAGTGGACCTCCAGCTGTTGCAAAACTACAAGTCCCATCATGCCTCTGCCTCTGGGTGTCATGCTTGTGGCTGTCAGAGTCTTGCTATGCCTCATGGGACATGTAGTTCTGCAACAGCTGGAGGTCCGCTAATTGCATATCCCTGATCTAGGTAGTTCATTGAGCTTCCTGTCAGTTTGTAACTGCCTGCCCGTATGAGGTACGGACAGACAGCTTACACTGACTGTCTGCAGGAGCCCTGCATTACATCAGCAATCTGCTGCAATGCTTTCCAGGCTCTTAAAAAAAAAAAAAAAAAAGTAAATGTACATTTTTTTACCTGCACAAAAATGTGCATTTATTATTTTATTTTTAAAAGGTGAACTTATCCTTTAAATCTTAGGCTCCTTTTACATTAGTGCGCCTCCAAAGTCACACAACTTCCAGTGCGACTTTGATCTGACTTTACATTCTCTGGACCAAAGTCATAACCAAAGTAGTAAATCTTATCTCCCCTCACTTCCAGGTTTTGCTAGCTTTGCTGGGGCACCAGGAGCCATTGGCTCCCAGTGCTGTCAATCAAAGCCAGTGATGAGTGAAAGCGTGGGGGCGGGGCAGGGCGGGGCCGAGTCAATGGACGCAGCAATGGGGCTCGGGTGCGAGCATGCACGAATGTTGTGTTATACTTACCTGCTCTGTGTATTGGTTCTGCACAGAGCAGCCCCAATCCTCTTCTTCTGGGGTCCCCCATTTTCGACTTCAGGCTCCTCCTCTTCAGCAAGTCTTTGTCTATTAACACTGAGCAGGTGGTTGGCCCCACCCCCCCACTCGCTCGACACAGCAATTGATTGACAGCAGTGGGAGCCAATGGCTCCTGCTGCTATAAATCTGCCCAGAGACGAGAGAGACACATCGTTGGATTAGATCGGGTTTAGGTAAGTGTAAAGGTGGGGGGGGGGGGGGGGGCTGGAGTGGATTTTGCAGCACAACAGGTTTTCCCCTTAATGCATACAATGCTTCAAGGTGAAAAACATTAAGGCTTTAGAACCCCTTGCAGTTTATTATGGTTACCTCCTATCTCCCCTCAGCAACATGCTCATAAATAAAAATAAAAAAAAACCTTTCCATTTTAATTGCATACCATAAGTTAGGCCCAGTTATGTCATCAAGGGGTCTCTGTGCTTCTCTATACAATGCAGGAAGGTCATGGCTAGTGGGAGGGGCTGGCAGGGTGCTTTACCTGTATATATATTCCTGGAATTATCACAACACCCGGACTCAGTACTGCTTCCAAAAGCTCTCAGTCCTGATGCAAGCGTCAAAATGCCTCGATGGGTGGATGTCATTCAGGGGCAGTGGGCATTCCCAACCTACAGATAGCTGACTGTTTTGTCCACATGTGATGCTCCAGGACTAAAGGAACTGAAATCCAATAAATGAAAGGGGTGGGCCAGGGACAGTAGAGCTGGGGACGGAAGGACTAGATGATGCTAGACATCCTCCAGGCGGGAAAATGAGGCGGGGCTCTATCTGATTTGCTACAGCTTCCAATACACATTGTGGGTGGTTCACCTTAAGTTTTTTTTTGATATAGTGCAGGAAAGGTTTAGACACGCTGCAAAGTATTTAGTGCTGTCTGTATCTGTCAAGGAGATTCCCCCAACCTATTAGTCCTGGTGACGGAAAGAGAGAGAGAGAGGGAGGAAATCCAAAATTCAGCTGCCACTAGAAGACGTGAATGTAAATCTTCCAATCAAGACGCCCGTTACAGTAAGAACTTTGTAAGAGCGGAACTACCAATCGCACCTGAGATTGTGTAGACCAGCTGTTGATATCTACTGAGCATGCTCCAGTTTCAGTTCCCTTCTAAGCTATTTATTTGCTCCTTTTTTCTTATCTGTGCAGCCCATGTAACTATAAAGTCACACATGTAAGCGTATACACACAGTGATAAATTACATTACTCTTCTCTCCCTCCTCCTCCAAGTCCTCACATTGCTAAACACTATAGTTATAAGATGGTGAATGATGGAGGCTTCACCTCCCTGTTAGTCCCAGCACATACATATCAGAGACACAGGCTGAAGGGGCGTGGCACAACCTGTGATTGGCAGAACCTCCTCCAGATCTCTTTACAGTGTAAACAAAGTGAAAGCTATTTGTCAGTCAAATTAAAAACTCCACCTAAACCATGAGATTGCAAAAAAATCATAAATATTTACCTTGAAATATAGATTTGTATGAAGCTTTGTTGCTAGTAATTATTTACACTGATTCTCTATCCTAAAAGCTTCTTTTTTATGTCATGTGACCGGCACAACACCAATCAGCGATGTGCAGACAGAGATTCATACATCAGCAGAGTACTAGAAACTCCTCCCTAAGAACTTTCACCGAGGGCAGGAAAGACCTGGGAAACGTCATTAGACCTCTGAACAGCAATGATAACCCCTTCTCACTGCCATGGTCACATGATCGAAAAAGCTCCCGATTGCAAGTATTCCCCGGGAGCTTTCCAGTCCCCGCCGGTGAGGGTGTCGGGAGCACGCAGGGCGCACACGCTCTCGGCACTGAAAAGTGATTACATAGACCGAAAAAAAAAAAGGGGGCTCTCGGCGTTAAAGCCCACCCACCGAGAGGCCACATATATGTGCCACGTCGGTGGGAAAAGGTTAAACAAGGTACTCACATGATATTTTTTTTATTATTATTATTTAAGGTACTTATATAGTGCCGTCAATTTACGCATCGCTTTACATATACTTTGTACATTCACATCGGTCCCTACCCTCAAGGAGCTTACAATCTAAGGTCCCTAACTCACATTCATATACTAGGGCCAATTTGGACAGAAGCCAATTAACCTACCAGCATGTCTTTGGAGTGTGGGAGGAAACCGGAGTACCCGGAGGAAACCCACGCAGGGAGAACATACAAACTCCAGGCAGGTAGTGTCGTGGTTGGGATTCGAACCAGCGACCCCTTTTTACTGCTAGGTGAGAGTGCTACCCACTACACCACTGTGCCGCCCCTACCCACTACACCACTGTGCCGCCCCTACCCACTACACCACTGTGCCGCCCCTACCCACTACACCACTGTGCCGCCCCTACCCACTACACCACTGTGCCTCCCCTACCCACTACACCACTGTGCCTCCCCTACCCACTACACCACTGTGCCGCCACTACACCACTGTGCCGCCCCTACCCACTACACCACTGTGCAGCCCCTACCCACTACACCACTGTGCCTCCCCTACCCACTACACCACTGTGCCGCCTCTACCCACTACACCACTCTGCCGCCCCTACCCACTACACCACTGTGCTGCCCCTACCCACTACACCACTGTGCCGCCCCTACCCACTACACCACTGTGCCGCCCCTACCCACTACACCACTGTGCCGCCCCTACCCACTACACCACTGTGCCGCCCCTACCCACTACACCACTGTGCCGCCCCTACCCACTACACCACTGTGCCGCCCCTACCCACTACACCACTGTGCTGACCACTATATTAAAGGAAATACACTGGCAAGAAGGGATGATGGCAATTAAACTTTTTATGTTTAGTGTCACTTTAAAATAGAACTATGGGCAAAACTTTTTCTTTCCATTTTGGATAGAGCAAGGGAGGGTTATAACCTCTGCCAATTTTTTTTACCATCTGTGTCCCATTGCCAACATTTCCCTTTACTTCCTGTCCCATAGCCAAACAGGAAGTGAGAGAAAATCCCTGTAAATTAGGGCAATTCCTTGGGGACCCAAAAGTCACCAGATCTAGTGTCCCCATTGGAAGATTTCCCCTCTATTACTTTTCTGGGGACGACCCAAAATTTGGGCAATTTCTTTTACTTTCACTTTCAATGATAATGGTAAACAGGACACATAGACATAGCTCCCAACTGTCCCTGATTCCTAGGGACTGTCCCTGATTTGGAGCAATGTCCCTCTGTCCCTCATTCCTCCTCATTCGTCCCTCATTTTGGTCTGATCTATATAGTTGTATGTAAAATGCACTTTTTATCTTTCAAAAAGTGTTTCCCAGTGCTAAACCTTTCATCCAATTTCCAAATTGCTGCATTAGTACATTTTAAAAGCCAATATAAAGGAATAGTAGTGGTAAAAAAAAAGTCCTTGTGGATTTAATTAACCTTTTTTTTTTGGTTAATTCTCCTTTAAGGGGGTGTGGCAGGGGGCGTGTCCTATGCCTACATACCTTTGTTAGTAGGTGTCCCTCATTCCCATCTCAAAATGTTGGGAGGTATGCAAATAGGGAGGGGGGGGGTCTCCCCAGCGGGGACACAGACAACAATAAAAACTGACAGGGGCTCTAATCCCTCTCCTCTCTGTCCAAAACGAATAAAAAAAAGTTTTGCCTTTAGTTATACTTTAAGTTAAATGGTGCCCAATGCACGGCAAACATTTGTTAGCTTTAATAAAAAGAGAGGCCTTCCAGGGTTGCTAGGGACTCCGGTAATGTAATCCTCTGAAATGAATCCTTTTGTGATTCTCTTACATGGAAGTCAACGATCTCAGGTCAGCTCCTCCATCAGTTAGTTGATCATTATTTTGCAATACACAATGGAGAGCACTTACAAAAATAAAAACTGAAGGACGCAAATATTAGCAAAAACCCCAAATCTGATCTGTGGGGCGGGATTAGATCAAAGGCATCGCCAAGTATACAGTTGTGTTTTTTTTTTTTTAAAGGGCACCTGTCACCACAGATTTATGACAGCAGCTAATACAGTAAATTTGGGGGCTGCATTTTTGATCCTGGCCTCAGTGCTTATTGAGTCACTGAACCAAACCAAGTACAGTATGTACATATCGGATGTCCGAACATTTCACTGGACGCATGCTTGCTGAGGTCAGTGACTTGCTATGGAGAATTAGAATCACATGTTTGGAGCCTGTATCCTCATAAACAAGCCAACACGGAAATCTCTATTGCAGAAGTAAACCTTTTGACATGTTACAAAAATGATAGCACAGTTTCCCATAGATTTACCAAAACAATGTGTCAGGGCTGGGCTCAGCCCTTTCTTCTCTCAGCTGTCGGCTAATTGCAAGCTCCTATCTCTCCACAGTTACTCAGCTGTTGATGATATCCTGCTCGTCAGTCCTGCCTACTGAAGCCGTCCAGCCCAGAGGATCTCTGCCTTCGCCATGGTCAACATCACAGAGACTATCTCCTGCATTCCTGTTAAAAGACTTGCTTGGCTGACATTCCTTCTGGCTCCAGATCCTGCTTGCTGTTTTACTATGCTCATCTCCAGCTCTCTGATGTTTGGCTTGTCTGACTATCCGTTCTGGTTCCTGAACTCTGGCTATGTTTTGACTACGTTTTGTTCTATTTTACTTTTATTATTAAATAAGTGTGATTTAACTGTACTTCTGTCTCGGTCTGATTTTTTGGTTTCTGACACAATGAAATCTGAGGGCCCAGCTAAATGACCCAATCAGTGTCTTTGAATGACCGTGTTTTTGTACATGATTATCATATATAAATAAAGATTATATATAAAAAAAATAATAATAATCCAATCAGGTAGGCTCCCGCACAACATAGTTGCTGACAGATCTTAAGGAAATTGTACAAGCAGATTGTAGTGTGTATAGTCAGCTTAAAAAGGAATTGTTACTAAACCCAGGAGCCTGCATTCACTATATATGGTCTCCCACAGTACACAGAACATGGAAATGCAATTATTTAGTAAATACAGTATCTCACAAAAGTGAGTACACCCCTCACATTTTTGTAAATATTTTATACTATCTTTTCATGTGACAACACTGAAGAAATGACACTTGTCTACAATGTAAAGTAGTGAGTGTACAGCTTGTATAACAGTGTAAATTTGCCGTCCCCTCAAAATAACTCAACACACAGCCATTAATGTCTAAACCGCTGGCAACAAAAGTGAGTACACCCCTAAGTGAAAATGTCCAAATTGGGCCCAAAGTGTCAATATTTTGTGTGGCCTCCATTATTTTCCAGCACTGTCTTAACCCTCTTGGGCATGGAGGTCACCAGAGCTTCACAGGTTGTCACTGGAGTCCTCTTCCCCTCCTCCATGACAACATCACGGAGCTGGTGGATGTTAGAGACCTTGCGCTCCTCCACCTTCCATTTGAGGATGTCCCACAGATGATCAATAGGGTTTAGGTCTGGAGACATGCTTGGCCAGTCCATCACCTTTACCCTCAGCTTCTTTAACAAGGCAGTGGTCATCTTGGAGGTGTGTTTGGGGTCGTTATCATGTTGGAATACTGCCCTGCGGCCCAGTCTCTGAAGGGAGGGGATCATGCTCTGCTTCAGTATGTCACAGTACATGTTGGCATTCATGGTTCCCTCAATGAACTGTAGCTCCCCAGTGCCGGCAGCACTCATGCAGCCCCAGACCATGACACTCCCACCACCATGCTTGACTGTAGACAAGACACACTTGTCTTTGTACTCCTCACCTGGTTGCTGTCACACACAGTTGACACCATCTGAACCAAATAAGTTTATCTTGGTCTCATCAGACCACTGGACATGGTTCCAGTATTCCATGCCCTTAGTCTGCTTGTGAGCTTTCTTGTGCATCATCTTTAGAAGAGGCTTCCTTCTGGGACAACAGCCATGCAGAGCAATTTGATGCAGTGTGCGGCGTATGGTCTGAGCCATGACAGGCTGACCCCCCACCCCTACAACCTCTGCAGCAATGCGGTCAGCACTCATACGACTATTTCCCAAAGACAACCTCTGGATATAATGCTGAGCACGTGACCTCAACTTCTTTGGTGGACCATGGCGAGGCCTGTTCTGAGTGGAACCTGTCCTGTTAAAGCGCTGTATGGTCTTGGTCACTGTGCTGCAGCTCAGTTTCAGGGTCTTGGCAATCTTCTTATAGCCTAGGCCATCTTTATGTAGAGCAACAATATTTTGCACATGCCGATGCTTTGCATCCATGGCAGGAATTTTACCCCTGTAGCTTCCTGCAAGCGGTAGTGCATGAGGCCGGTCTGCAAGTGCACCGCAACCATGTACAATGCACGTAGTTGCAGCGTGCTAGTGCGGGGTGCAGGGGGTTAAAGCAGGCGGTGAAAAGGCAATACAATGCCTCCTCACTGCCTGGCAAATACTCCCTGAAGAGCGACCTGAACAAGGACCACCAGCTTAGAGTGTTTTTTTTTTTTCCATTATCTGTGCCCCTTTCTGATGATCATATGCTGGTCGGAGCAGAGGGACTATTTCTTCAGTTTCGGGCGCATGCCCATTCCGCTCCCGCTCGCATGTTCTTCTGCCTTGGCTCAAGTCCCGGCCAGCTGGCCTCAACACAGAAGTGCTTTGGGGGTGTGTCTGTGAATGGACTACATTGCCCTGTGTCTGTCTCTCTGGCATAATGGATGGTATCATAACACCCAGGCAGCAGGCACTCTACCATGGCTCTGGCTGGCTCTGTCACAATGTGTCACATAACGTGACTGCTGGGTGCTGATTTTGTTAACTTATTGGTCATAAGTTACAAAATCAGCACCCAGAGCCATGGTAGAGTGCCTGCTGCCTGGGTGTTATCATAATGCTAATTAACTTAACCAGTTGCCGACCGCTCTATAGCAGATTTACTGCTACAGGGCGGTTGTGTTGCGCAGGATCATGTATACGGTATATACACGTGATCCTGCATTTCTGGGTATCGGAGCCGATCAGTAAGTCCGGTGGACTCGGTGTCCGCCGGTACCTGCCAATCGTTCTGTACACAGGCAGAACGGTGGTCTGCCTATGTAATCGAGGCAGATCGCCATTCTGTCAGTATGGAGGGATCCCCCCCCCCCCATTATCACTGACTGCTTTGCTGGGGGAAATCAACCTATGGTGGAAGCAAAGAAAATTGCATAATGTATGGCCATCCTTATGCTTTTTTTTCCCACCTTAAACCTGTCTAAACACTTACCCAGCACAGCCTGGTACCCACCTAGTGTTTCCAATGTCCCCGCGATGTGGATGACAAAGAGGCGGTAATCAGCGTTCTGTCTGGTCACTGGATTCAGACGCAGATCCAGAGTTTTCAGCTGTGCCAAATGTTTGAGATGCTTTACCTCCTCAAGAGATGCAATGTCGTTATAATATAAGTTCAGGTAACCAAGAGAGTGCAAGTATTCAATTCCCTGTGAAAACAATACGAAAAAAATAACTTTTATTACACGCTGTTTTTAATGTGCAAACTATTCACATACACAGCAGAGGAAAGCAATACAGGACATTCATCAAGTGCTTGGATATATACTGTATATGGCCAATGGTTTGTTGAATCCGCCGCAGAGACCACTTTTATCTGAAAGCCGACCGCCCACTGAAGAGGATACCGGGGTTATGGCAGCTAGCTGCTGCCATAACAACGATATCCTCTTCAAACAGCCGGCGTATAACAACGGCGGGCAATCGGCAAGTGGCTAAATGATGGGAGGCTCTGCTGGCTTCTGTCATCCAATCATGCGCAAGCCAAAATGCTGAATTATTTTTAATTTCCTTAAATGTGATTGGGTATTCTTTGCAAAGTGACTCTTTACCACGTTTACTAAGCTCTGGAGCAACTTCACTTGCAGAGTGCACAGTCTATTTGCTTTTAGTAAATCCACCAGAATGCCTTTTGCTAGCCATAAACACACAGATTTCTCCATCCCCGTCCATCGTGAATAATAGATACAAATATAAGCTCATTGAAAATGTGTACATAATTTTTTTTTTTTTTTTTTAAAAGGGTGAAAAATTAAATATATAAAAATAAAACATTATATCTATGTGCAAATCAGTATAATACAAGAACAAGAATAAAAAGAGTAGTGATAAAATGTACTTGCAGAATTTTTTCAGGACTGAATAAATGTCAATATATAAAATGACAAAACAGACTGGGCACTGCAGGGTGAGGCATCGCCAGAGGCTAGAACAGCCTTTTTCAACCTGGGTGCCTAAAAATTGTATACAAGCCAGCAGGTGAATCAAGTCTAACCTTTCATTATACAAAGCCACAGGTTTTCATTATGCACCATTATGACCTTCTAGACACTGGCATCCTAACAATTAATGATGTCATTGGTTGATAGGGAGGACATCTGTCGCCTCCACAACATCCTTGTTTGACCCTCCTCTGCTTTTCCCCCTCAACACTGGGAGGACTTTAGCAGACTGATGGAGAGAAATCGAGGGAGAAGAGAAACATTGGAATACTAGTCAGTACCAGTGTGCAAAAGTAAAAAAAAAACATCAATTGCAGCCGCTCTGTCCATCAAATGCAGCCAATGTGCCCATCAAATGCGGCCACTGTGTCCATCAAATGCGGCCACTGTGTCCATCAAATGCGGCCACTGTGTCCATCAAATGCGACCACTGTTTCCATCAAATGCGGCCACTGTGCCCATCAAATGCACTGTGTCCATCAAATGCGGCCACTGTGGCCATCAAATGCGGCCACTGTGGCCATCAAATGCACTGTGTCCATCAAATGCGGCCACTGTGGCCATCAAATGCGGCCACTGTGCCCATCAATAGCGGCACTGTGCCCAGCAAATGCAGCCAATGTGCCCATCAAATGCAGCCAATGTGCCCATTAAATGCAGCCACTTGTGCCCATCAAATGCAGCCACTTGTGCCCATCAAATGCAGATACTTTGGCCCATCATATGACGCCACTTGTGCCCAACAAATGCCGCCACTGTGCCCCCCGCCCGCCTGCTGCCTGCCCAGAACTTACCCCATCTTGGTGGCGGGTCAGGCAGTGGGTGACGGCAGCGAGCTGTGGGATGGCTCCTGTGTCCTCCATGCGCCTCTTCTCCCTCTGCTAGACTTCCATTAGGGGTACCTGTGCCTTCAGCCATTCAGGTGACGGTATTAGACCCTCACTCCCTGATTGGCGGGGGGTGGTTCAGTGTTAGAAAAGCAAATATTAACTTGCTTTTCTAACACATCTGGGTGGACTGTGAGTGCAATGCCTACGGCTCTAATCAGGTGCTTGAAAAAACACCTCACCCCCGCTGCTGGAATTTACCGACACACTGCCACTGACTGACTGCTTTAACCCTTTGCACCGTGCACTGGTTGCAGGGCACCAGCAGAGCGGCCCAATTCACTTGAATGGGTCGCAGTCGGTGGCCACTACGCCTGCTAAAAGCAACAGGGGGTATAAACCCTGCCACGCCTACAAAGCAAAGCATTCTGGCATGCGTACCCCCCAGCCACTGCAGCTAAAGGGGGAGAAGTAAAAAAATCAAGCCCTGAAACGTTTGCTGAACAATTCTGAGTAGGGTGTTGTCAATAAGTGAACTTACCTGCAAACTGATTATTATGTTTCTAGACAAGTCCAGGGAACGGAGGCTTTTGAAGTTTTTAAATGCATCCCCCAGGCTGACAATCTTCTCTCGGTACGTCCCTTGTAGTGCCAGAGACTCCACTGTGCCTGGAAAAGATGGTAATGAAGGTTTTAATTTGAGCAATGGACTTCGCTCGTTACAAAACTACAAGTCGTGGCTGGCAGGGCATGATGGGAGTTGTAGTTGTTGGATAGGCTGGAAGACTGCAATGTAGTCCTTGTCTTCATTATTATTACAGTTTTAGGCAGAGCTTTACATACTGTCAGTGGTGTTGTGGGCCCTGATGCAAAAGTTGTACCTTCAGTGGGGCAATCAAAATCGTTTTATGAAACACAAATTTTTCTTTGTTTTTTTTATTATGGAATGTTTCATCTGTGACACCATTTCAGCACATGTAAGTACATCCATTATACAAAAATGACACTTTTTACAGATTTACATGTATTTTATGGAATTGTGTTTATTGATATTGTATATATCTAACAATATTATAGATGCACATTTGCGATCTTTTGAAGAACACCCCTGAGGAAAGAACTGAAACGCGCCGGGTGACGGATCACATCTGACTGTGACGCTGTCACAGTGGTGTTTTTCCATACAGATCTGTATACATTCCAATTAATCTTCGGGTCCTGAGTGACCATGTTTTTAAATGTAATGTTTTGTATAATAAATATTTTGTAACATTTAAACACTCCTCAAAACTTTTTTTGTTTAGATATTAATGCCTTAAAAGTCCACTTAGGGGTACCCATTCTTCTGGTTCACAAGATGGGGGGGGCAGGAAGGCCTTACTCTGAGCTGCCCCCCCCCCCCCCCCCAGGAAAGAGGAAACTCAGAGGGCCTGGCCTGGGCCCTGCCCGGGGTGGACTGGTCCTCTTACTTCCAGATTCACACACAAGCCCGCCTCTTTCACCCGGCAGCTCAGAGTGTGGCCTGCCCCCCATCTTGTGTGCAGGAAATGGCTTGCCCTGTCACCCTATGAAGGTGACACTGGAAACCCAGAGGGCCCGGGATAGGCCTTGGGTGGGCCCCTCGTCTCAGCTGGCATCAGTTTACTGAATTACCTGCGATGCAGTGAGCCTTTTCCTCCAGCAACACAGTGTGAAACCTAACATGACAGGGAGGGCAGAACGGGCCCCCTGAAGCATGGGAGGGCTTCTCATTGCAACCCCTGTGACCCCCTCAAGCTCCGCCCATGCATACTTTACATTCCCATCAGTCTCTGCCCTCAAGGAGCTTACAATCGAAGGCCCCCATCTGACAAGCTACATTCACATACTAGGGCCCATTACCCTACCAGCTTGTCTTTGTAGTGTGGGAGGAAACCCACGGAAGCACAGAGGGAACATGCAAACTCCATGCATACAATGTCCTGGCCAGGACCTGGACCGGGGACCCCAGTGCTGCAGAAGTGCCGACCACTAATCCACTGCGCTGCACCAAATATTATACAAGGAGCATCCGCAGATCTGTACAGATCTGTACACTTGTCAGTGAGAGGAATCTGTACAGCATTATTCTATTATTATATATTAATATAGCAGCCCTCTATGAATGGTTGCCATGGTGATTATTATTATAGCAGCCCTGTATGAATGGTTGCCATGGTGATTATTATTATAACAGCTCTCTATGAATGGTTGCCATGGTGAATATTATTATAGCAGCCCTCTATGGATGGTTGCCATGGTGATTATTATTATAGCAGTCCTCTATGGAAGGTTGTCATGGTGATTATTATTATATCAGCCCCCTATGAATGGTTGCCATGGTGATTATTATTATAACAGCCCTCTATGGAAGATTGCCATGGTGATTATTATTATAGCAGTGCTCTATGGAAGGTTGCCATGGTGATTATTATTATAACAGCCCTGTATGAATGGTTGCCATGGTGATTATTATTATAGCAGTGCTCTATGGAAGGTTGTCATGGTGATTATTATTATAACAGCCCTGTATGGAAGGTTGCCATGGTGATTATTATTATAACAGCCCTGTATAAATGGTTGCCATGGTGATTATTATTATTATAGCAGCCCTGTATGAATGGTTGCCATGGGTTACAGCATTTCATTTTCTGTCCTGTATTAGTATGGTTACTCGGGGTGCTCCTGGCATTACCTGCCCCCACCGGCGGCAGCCCGGCTCTCTCGTACACCCAGCTCTCCTTCAAACGAACCCTCCTCACCGCCATTCCATTGAATGGGTGCAGCTTCATCAACACTCCCCATAGCAACGGCGGGAAACAAGGAATGAGGAGGGAAAGGTTCCGGGGAGAGCGGGACACTGCACTTGGCTACACAGTAGCTGGGGGCGGTGCTTTCCCTTAGCCAGCAACCAATAGAGGCAGCGACAACTGAACTGTCCTGAGAGATGCTGTTGCCATGGAGAAGGGGGCGGGACAATGAGTTGAAGCGGGACACGAAAGTTCGGCGCCTCACGGAGAGGTGACAGGGAGAGCTGGGAGGTCTTTGGGGCGGGGCTCTAGTTCTAGAGGTTGGTGGGCGGAATTTGTCAGCTAAAGTGAGGGAAGCGGAAAAGTGAGGCGCTAATGTAAGGGGCGATATAATAATACGTGTCCAATCATCAACCCCCCACTCTGCATTCCCTACTACTATAGAGACCCAGAGAATGTGGGCGGGGATTTTACTTTGCAGCCTTCTGATAGGCTAGTATGGCTGAAGAGACACGACAGGAGTGTCGGACTCCACCAAGGTGTGCTGTGTGCTTGGTTGCTGAGTAGTGAGGTGATGACTGACCATTTCCCAACAGAGTCTCCCAAGAAGACATCCTGATCATACCCCCACCTCACTTACCCCTCTACCCCCCCTCATTCACCCCCCCACTTACTCCCCCCCCCTCTCTCCCCCCCATTTACCCCCCCCATTTACCCCTTCCCCCCTCTATTTCTTCTCCCCCTCTCTCTCTCTTCTCCCCCTACCCCCCTCTCTCTTCTCTCCCCTCTCTCTCTTCTCTCTCTCTCTCTCTCTCCTTCTCTCTCTCTCTTCTCCCCCTTCCCCCCTCTCTCTTCTCTCCCCCTCTCTTCTCTCCCCCCTCTCTCTCTCCCCCCCTCTCTCTTCTCCCTCTCTCTCTTCTCTCCCCCCTCCCCCTCTCTCTCTCTTCTCCCCCCTCTCTCCCTCCCCCCCTCTCTCTCCCTCTCTCCCTCTCTCTCCCTCTCTCCCTCTCTCCTCTCTCTCTTCTCCCCCTTCCCCCTCTCTCTTCTCTCTCTATCCTCTCTCTTCTCCCCCTTCCCCCTCTCTCTTCTCTCTCTATCCTCTCTCTTCTCCCCCTTCCCCCTCTCTCTTCTCTCCCCTCTCTCTCTCTCTCCCCCTCTCTCTTCTCCCTCTCTATCTCTTCTCCCCCCTCTCTCTCTTCTCCCCCTCTCTCTCTATCTTCTCCCTCTCTCTCCCCCCTCTCTCTCTCTTCTCTCCCCTCTCTCTCTTCTCCCCCTTCCCCCCTCTCTCTTCTCCCCCCTCTCTCTCTTCTCCCCCCCTCTCTCTTCTCCCTCTCTATCTCTTCTCCCCCTCTCTCTCTTCTCCCCCCCTCTCTCTCTATCTTCTCCCTCTCTCTCCCCCCTCTCTCTCTCTTCTCTCCCCTCTCTCTCTTCTCCCCCCTTCCCCCTCTCTCTTCTCCCCCCTCTCTCTCTTCTCCCCCCCTCTCTCTCCCTCTCTCTCTTCTCCCTCTCTCTCTCCCCCCTCTCTCTTCTTCCCCTCTCTCTCCCCCCCTCTCTCTCTTCTCCCCCTCTCTCTCTTCTCTCCCCCCTCTCTCTCTTCTCTCCCCCCTCTCTCTCTTCTCCCTCTCTCTCTCCCCCCTCTCTCTCTTCTCCCCCTCTCTCTCCCCCCTCTCTCTTCTCCCCCTCGCTCTCTCCCCCCCTCTCTCTCCCTCCTCTCTCTCCCCCCTCTCTCTCTCCCCCTCTCGCCTTTCTCCCCCCTCTCTCTTCTCCCTCTCACTCCCCCTCTCTCTCTTCTCTCCCCCTCTCTCTCTTCTCCCTCTCTCTCCCCCCTCTCTCTTCTCTCTCTCTCTCCCCCCTCTCTCTCTTCTCCCCCCTCTCTCTCAACCCTCTTTCTTCTCGCCCTCTCTCTCCCCCTCTCTCTCTCTCTCCCCCTCTCGCTCTTCTCCACCCTCTCTCTTCTCCCCCTCGCTCTCTCTCTCCCCCCTCTCTCTCCCTCCTCTCTCTCTCTCCCCCTCTCTCTTCTCCCCCCTCTCGCTCTCCCCCTCTCTCTCTTCTCCCCCTCTCTCTCAACCCTCTTTCTTCTCGCCCTCTCTCTCCCCCTCTCTCTCTTTCCCCCTCTCGCTCTTCTCCCCCCTCTCTCTTCTCCCCCTCACTCTCTCTCTCCCCCTCTCTCTCTCCCCCTCTCTCTTCTCCCCCTCGCTCTCTCTCTCCCCCCTCTCTCTCTCTCCTCTCTCCCCCCTCTCTCTCCCCCCTCTCTCTTCTCCCCCTCGCTCTCTCTCTCCCCCCTCTCTCTTCTCCCCCCCCTCTCTCTCTCTCCCCCTCTCTCTCCCCCCTCCCTCTTCTCCCCCTCGCTCTCTCTCCCCCTCCTCTCTCTCCCCCCTCTCTCTCCCCCTCTCTCCCTCCCCCTCCTCTCTCTCTCTCCCCCTCTCGCTCTTCTCCCCCCCTCTCTCTCTCTCTCCCCCCTCTCGCTCTTCTCCCCCCCTCTTTCTCTCCCCTCCACACAAGGTGTGCTGTGTGCTTGGTTGCTGAG